>NC_079208.1:33219862-33381142 GCF_026745355.1 Beta vulgaris subsp. vulgaris
GGCTTTGACCCATAATGGATCCTTAGCAGCTTCATTATAACTGGTTGGTTCAATATCAGTAAGCAAGGAGGCTAGGAAAGCCTTAGATGGTGAAGGAAAATTTTGATAGGAAACTAAATTACACCAGTTAGAAAGTGTAGTGTGAGAGCAAATATAGTCATTAAGATGTGTAGATGGTTTAGAGATTCTGGTAGACTTCCTTAGAGTAGGAAGAGAAGAATCAGAAACAAGAGAAGGAGTAGAAATAGGAGAGGGACCTGAGCTGAAATCAGGAGTAGGAGAAGAAGTAGAGAATGGAACTGAGCTAGAATCACTCAGATCAGTTACTGTAGGAAGAAAAATTTGCAAAGGATAAATTTGTGAGAGAGGTTTGTTTGTGGTTGAAGAATAGTGAAAAGGGAAGTGTTTTTCAAAGAAAACAACATCTCTAGATATCAGGATTTTGTGTGTGACAAGATCAAGGACATTGTATGCCTTTTGTGCAGGGGGGTAACCAAGAAAAATGCAAGGATGAGCTTTGGGATCAAGTTTGGTTCTGTTTACAGAAGTGGTGTTAGCATAACATAAACACCCAAATATTCTCAAGTGTTTGAGGGTAGGTTTGTATTTGAAGAGTTTTTCAAAAGGAGTGGCATTTTGAATGCTGGTGAGAGGCATTCTATTGATCAAATAAGTGGCAGTCAATATACAATCACCCCAATATTTTGTAGGAATTTTTGATTGTAACAAAAGAGACCTTGCTGTTTCAAGCAAATGCCTATGCTTGCGTTCCACTACACCATTTTGTTGGGGTGTACCACTGCAACTTTTCTGATTCTCAATGCCTCTGTCAATAAAGAGCTGTTTCATGTCTCCTTCTATAAGATCAGGTGCATTATTTGTTCTCACAGTTTTAACCTGAGTATGAAACTGATAGTAATGAAATTCAAGAACTGAGTCATTAAAGCAACAGAATCAGATTTGCTTTTCATTAAATGAGTCCAAGTGACTCTTGTAAAATCATCAACAATAGTAAGGAACATGTTATGACCAGAATAGGTACAAGTTTTGTAAGGTCCCCATACATCTACATGAAGTAGTTGAAAAGCAAAGGTAGATTTTATTGAGCTAATAGGAAAAGATCTTCTAGGTTGTTTTGCTATTGGACAAATTTGGCAAATATGTTCAGCTAGACAACCATTAATGTCTACAGAAGGATCTAATTCTGGAATTTTGTTAAAAGAAATGTGTCCTAGTCTGAGATGCCATAGCTTGGCATTTTCTACAGCAGTGAAACAAGTAGAAAGATTTGAAGTAGACACAGTAGACACAGTAGTATTATTGTCTATAGTAGAAACAGGAAGAGGTGCAGAAGAAAGAACATCTTCACTTAATTTGTAGAGACCATGCTCCAGCTCACCAAGAACCATGCAGTGGTTCATCAAAGGGCCCTGAATGAAACACTTGTCATGAGTGAATTTAATTGTATAAGAATCATCTTGACATATTTTGGGAATGGAAATGAGATTAAAATGAAAGCCAGGAACATGTAAAACATTTTTAAGCTCTAAGAAAGAACCCAATTTAATGTTTCCAACATGTTTTACCTGAATTTTGCTTCCATCAGGTATAGTTATGAAGTGATTTGTACCAGATACTTCATGATAATTGATAAATAGGTTTAAATTGGAACACATATGATCAGTGGCACCACTGTCAATGATCCAATTTTGTTTCAAAACAGAATTTAGACAAAATGTACCTGCTAGTTGAGCACTAGCTGCCAGTCCAAGAGAACCTCCAGCATTATGTTCAGTCTGTTCTACAGTATTATGTTGATTAAGAGCATCCATCAACTTCACATACTGATCTTTAGTGAATGATGCTTGAATCATCTCACTGTTCTCATCATCAGCTGTATCACCATGAGCAATTGCTGCTATTTTCTTGCCTTTGGCATACTTATGATTGGCAGGATATCCATGAATTTTCCAGCATCTATCCATGGAGTGACCTCCCATTTTACAGTGATCACAATAAAAGAGTGAAGGTCTCTTGTTACCAGTGAGAACCTTGCTAGAATTGTAGCCTGAGTTATTGTTAGTACTGAAAGTAACTCTGGCAACTTGTTGCTTGTAAGGTTTCTGATCACTCTTCCTTGCTGTAAAAGCTACAACTTCATTGTTGTTCTTAGTAGGGTCTGTAAGTCCTCTGTGACTTTCTTCTTGACATAAAAGTCTATATGCTTGTGTTATGTTTGGTAGAGGTTGCATCATGAGTATAGTACTTTTGACCAAAGCATATTTCTGATTTGCTTTCATTAAGAAACATAACAATCTAGCATTCTGTTGTGACTTCAGAATGAGTTTGGTTATGTTACAATTGCAACCAGTACACACACAAGCAGGAATTGGATCAAGACCATCAATCATATCCCATAGAGATTTAATTCTTGTAAAAAACTCTGAAATATTTTCATCTTCTTCCTGAGTTATGTCATTCAGTTGTTGTTGCAGACTATATAACTCAGTGCCAGAAAAATTACCAAATCTTTCTTCAAGATTAAGCCAAATCTCTCTTGCTGTTTTGAAATACAATATTGATCTAGCAATGACTTGATCTAAAGAAGCAAGAAACCAGGATATAACTAGATCATTGCATCTAGTCCAGATTTTCAGTAAATTTGCATTTCCAGATGGTTTTGATATAGAACCATCAACAAAACCTAGCTTATTTCTAGCTGATAATGCAATTACCATGGATCTTTTCCAATCAGCAAAACCAGAACCAGAAAAGACTATAGGAACTAATTTTGTAGTATTTAAATCGGATGAACTGAGATAATACACATTGTTAGGATCTTGTGAAAATTCAAGATGTGATTGAGATTCACTTAAGTTTGCATTTGCATTTGAATTTCTAGGTGCCATACTTTGATGCAATTTGAAGAAATTGGGAAGAAGATACCTCGATTTCTTGATTTCAGTAAGTGAAGAGGATTGATTCAATCGTCAGAAAAACAATTTTGATCTCAGTTCTTCAAATCAGAGATTTTAGGAATTGATGCGGAACATTATAATCCAGAACACTTATGCTCTGATACCATGATGAAATTGTTCATCTAACTTTGTGAAATTCAGTAGATGAATATTGAATAATGCATTGAAATGCTTGAAACAATATAACAAGAGTTTTAGAGAGAATACAACTCTCTGAATTTTAGAGAGAGGAAAATTATATTGTATTTCATTGAGAAAACAATTATTACAATCTCAGCTATATTTATACAACTAAGCTATAGTAATAACTAACTCTTGATGAGCTGTACAAAGTTGTTATTACATATTAACAGAATGTGCTGAGCTGGCTTAGTTTGTTAGAGCTGAGCTGATAGTAGCTGCTGATCCTACTGCTGATGCCTTGCTGATATTTGCAAGTTGCTGAAGCTTTGCATTCTGCTTATGTAACTTCAACAGTATATGTTGAGCTGAATTCTTTTGACTAATCCACTAAGCCTAAAAGCCTTTGTGTGCGAATTATTTTTGACAAATTTCATGCGCTTCACCCGTTCACCCATTCACCGAGACTAATAATATACATCTATCTCATGGGTAACCCACCAACTACAAATAGCCAATTCAAAGAAATATTATATATACATGAGTTGGATTATGTTCAACATCTATATATTATATATATATACTAAAACTCAAGGTAAAAATATATTATGTTGTCACATGTATTCCTTCCACACAATCAAATGAGATATATTAAACAATAAAAATGTGTGTTTTAAAATTCGAATTCATAACCTCTCATTTAAAATACAAATACAGTAATACACCAACCAGTTGCTCTACAATTTCATCATGCTGGTATTTATTGGAAAAGAAATTATTTAAAGACACGATAATATTTTTGTTTTTAAAATAATTAAATGCAAATTAATTCTCATTAAGCTAATGCTAATAATAGTGTGTCATACCTTTTAGTAATCTTATATATAAAAGAAAATAAAACTATTCAAATTTTTATAACCTCTGTAATTAACACTACTACACCAATTACTTGCATCGGTTATATTCTTATACATTAAACTAAATTTCAAAAACAATATATATATATATATATATATATATATATAATATGTATGTATCTATATAAATATATGTATGTATCTATATATATATATATATATATGTATATATATATATATATATATATCTATGTATGTATATATATATATCTATGTATGTATATATATATATATATATGTATGTATATATATATATATATGTATGTATATATATATATATATATGTATGTATATATATATATATATGTATGTATATATATATATATGTATGTATATGTATATATATATATGTATGTATAATATATATATGTATGTATATATATGTATGTATATATATATATATGTATGTATATATATATATATATATGTATGTATATATATATATATATGTATGTATATATATATATATGTATGTATATGTATATATATATATATGTATGTATATATATATATATGTATGTATATATATATATATATATATATGTATGTATATATATATATATATATGTATGTATATATATATATATATATATATATGTATGTATATATATATATATATACATACATACATATACTCTTTTGAAGCCGAATGTTATATTGATAAATAATTCACACTGGTGGTTTTCAGCACGCCCACCCAACTGCGTATCTCCTGCCTAATGGAGAAACCTGAAAGACTCTTAGAGAGAGAGAGAGAGAGAGAGAGAGAGAGAGAGAGAGAGAGAGAGAGAGAGTAATGAGTCACTAAGGAACTTGGCACTTCAAAAGGTCATGAGCCTAGAATCCCAAGCGATAGCAGATTGTTAGGATTGCTCATGCGGCGAGATGCGAAGCTCGCCGTTGTTTGTTCGTTGTCCGGATCGTGAACGACATTCACTTCTCCTTCCACTTTCGTCAGTCATCAGAGTTTTGAGTCCACCATCTCAAGCATGGACCAGCGACGCCATCTTTAACATGCGACTCTTAATCGGTTGTATTTGGTTTTGTTTTTTAGGGCATGTAAGACCTTAAGAAGCTCATTTAGGTTTGTTTACTTTGTTTTATGTTTGGTTGTATTAGCATCAGATTATACTTATTTCATTAATGCAAGATTTCTCGTTGTCAAAAAAAATCAAATAAGTAAATCAGATGAAAATAGTCATTTAAATATACCAACTTTATGCTATATGGGTAGTTGAGTGTGGATGCATTGTTAAGAAAGAGCTGTTCAGTGTCCACTAACGACTAACCAACAGGACTTGGAAATACGATAGAGGCAGCTTCTTTGTCGTTACCAGGTTCTCGCTTTATCCCTCCTCTATAATTCATTCTATAAATATCAGATCAACTTCATATTTCTTTACAAATCAACTTCTTTTATCACATCATCTTCACTAGTTAATCTTCCAAGTTTAGTTCTTCAAATTCAATAGGAAAACACTATATATCATGGGTGTAATCACATGCACATTGGCCGACTTCACCAGCACGGTTGCCCCGGCCCGATTGTTCCAAGCTTGTTGTATTGACAACCATAACTTCTTGCCCAAGGTTGTGCCTCACTTTGTTAAATCTATGGAACTCGTTGAAGGTGACTCCACTGCTGTTGGATGCGTCAAACAGATCAATTTCCCCGATGGTTAGTTATCCTTAGCTTAGTACCAACTTACATTTTACATTATCATTGTCACGCCAGATAACTTTTACATTTATGCCAAGGTTGTACCACGTAACAATAAAATTACATGGCACTAAAATTTTCTCATAATATACTTTTTGATGTTGATATACATTGATTGTTCATATATAACTGATAGAGTGAAAAGTTGCAGTATACTTCATATGTTAGTTATGTATACTTTGATTATAAATACTCATAATGAAAATCATTTTTGCAGAGGCACCATTCAAATATGTGAAGAATAGAGTGGATGAGATTGATGCTAGTAAGTTCTACCTCAAATATACAAGCATTGCAGGAGATGTTTTTCCTGACATAGTGGAGTCTGCTGTGTATGAAAACAAATATGAGCCTTCCGGCGCCGGAACTCACTATACGATGGTGGCACACTATCACCTGAAGGGAGATAATGTGATGAAGGAAGGGGAGGTTGAAAGTGCGAAAGAAGGCATACTTAAGATGTTTAAGGCTGTGGAAGAACATCTCATTGCCAACCCTCAAGTTTATGCTTGAACTACTATATCCAATTAAGTTCAATGAGTGAAACTTGATTAAGTTTTTCGAGTATTTCATGTGAAATAATTATGTTTAAATATGAGAATGTCTTATGTGTGTGGTAGTGTTATACTTCTTATATTCTACTTTTTCTTTTTCCTCATTTGAAAATAATGACGAAGTGATCTTAAATCATGCTTGCTGAGATGTGAAGTAGTAAGATATGTTAATTTTCGTCACATATTTGATATTGTATCTGTTTTTTTAGTTGCAACACTTTCTTATATTGGATATTCTCAAATAATGTAACATATCTTTTTTGGGTATACGTGTTCTCTTCTTTCATCTTTCTGCTATCATACGAGTCTACTAAAATACCGTGCACTGTTCCTATGTTACAATTTAAGAAAAAACAAACGGGAAATCTCTCTGAAAATTTTCAATGGCTAAAAAGTTCATGTTTTGAACGTAAATAGTAGTTTACTAGAACAATCACTATAGAATATTATATTTGTAATTATATTAGTCTCATCCGAGACAAGAACCTCCATCCTCCAATGATCTTTTTGCAAACTTTTTTGAGAAAACACTTCTATTACACAATCTACGAAGCCTAACGAAGGTGCCTACTTGTCAAAAAGTTTAGGAAGCTTCGAATACAAAGAGAGAAGTATTAGTTTGTTCGTAATATCATTCTCATTTATTTATAGACTACATTGTCCTCTATGTTGAGATAATATTTGTACCAAACTTAATCTTGTGACTAATGGAAGAAATGGAAAGGAAGATGCTCACTAAAGATGTTGAAGAATAGTTAGTTTGTCTTTGTTGTAAAGCTCATATTCGGATCAATATCCCTAAATTTTGGTATGAATAATTTGTAAATATCGAGCCTCAAAACCCAGCATTGTTGCACTTTTTTAACCATAACTTTTTCTATAGATGTTAGGCTAAAAGCAAAGCAATGTGAAAATGTCCTATTCTTTAACAAGATAAATCCAGGAAACAACCTCATACAAATATTTGATATGGACACAAGTGGAACTCCTCAGCTTTTTTTAATTCTTAGTTTGTATACAAATTCAAGCAACTGGAATTATTGCTCAACTGTATAGGTAATAAATCTTACAAAAGAACAAAAAAATATATTGTATGTCACACATTTCTCTCTTTCACCCCAAATACTAGCCATCACCAATATAAACGAAGGGACAAAAAAACACCCCAGGGAAAAGAAAGAAAATGAAGAGGGTAAAGTTACCCGTAATAAAACAATCAATCTTTTTTACTACTTTCTATTTCCAGCTCTCCGTTTCGCTTCAACTGATACAGGTTGCTGCCTTCCAATTTTTTGGTTTCCATTTGGTAGCTTCCTTGATGGTGAAGGGCTGAACGTGGGAATCATAGGCTTGCTGTAATTGTAAAAAAAAAAAAACACGAGCATGCATGAAATAGTGATGACCCAAGAAGAAATATGAAGCAGAATAGAAGACATAAAGAATGCTTTCTAATCAGAAGTTCACTAATGAAATGAGCAACACAACTCCCCCAAAAAAGGCTCATGTTAAGAATGAACGGTGCTATAGTCGTCTAAAGTGACTCACAACAAAGGATTCCCGAACCTTTTCTCTCATCTCCAAGGGCTGTTCTCATTTTTGTGGACCCAATAATAAAAAAAAGCATAGGACAAAAGATTTATTGAAACGGATCCGAAGATAATGAAGCCAATAAGTAGTCCAATGCTTACCTCAAATCTGGACTTTTAGCTGGTTTCGCATCAACTTTCTTGGACTTCAACCCAATACCATTTGAAAGTGTAGGGAGTTTACTGTGGTTGAATTGCCACAGCAAATCTGGCTCAGATGAGTCGCTTGTGGCAGCATCAATCTCATCCAAGTCATCTGCATTAGTCACTTCGAATTGATTACTTCCACTGAACATGTTGTACGATTGTTCTGAATATAATTTGGATCCATCAGGGAAATATTTGTGGTAGAATGAATCAGCCGTATGTCCATTGTCTGCTGCATCCCAGCATAAACGGTTCCCTGTTTTGGGAAGTGATTCATGCTTGTTAACCATGATCTTATCTACCCAATCACCAGAATCCAAGTCCTTCTCGTCATATACATAATTTTGCCCAGGACTATTTACAGGGGGCCAAGGAGGTGAATTCTTCAACACCTCGTCGAGATCAAAGCTTTGCCTTTTTTGTCTTGATGCAGACTTGTTACAGTCCTGAAAACCCAAAAGATTTGATTTCTCAATAAATATCTTTGTTGTCTTAAGATAAATTAAACTACTATTCAGATACCATGGGTGATCATGAGGTTGTAATCATAACAATTCTTCCATCTCAATCAGCAAACACATTGACTGATCCTATATAGAGCTTAATTTAAGTTTAACGTATCCATCCTACTATCTAGCGTTTTGTTATTTTTCAAGCTTCGCTCCTGCAAAAGTGGTTCCCAAAAGATTACATGTTCCATTATGTGTGTGGCGAAACCCGGAAGGTTGGTCATCATTACTAAAAGCACAGCATAATTACTCATGTAACACAGCACTTACTATTTCAATCAATGCCAAAATAAAGTAGGCAAAATAAGATATGAAATGGAAAATGTAGCCAATATCTCTCACCTCTATGTTGCCGATATCTCCCATCACTTGCTGATGTCTACTTAAATCAAACAATGCATTTCCTCCAATTTGGTTGGAACTAAGGGGGGAAGGGCCATCCACTTTCCCTCTATATCTCTCAGGACTGCTGGATCCTGACTGGTGAGAACGAACAGAGTCTGCATCCTTCCTTGCCAAGGCTGCCTTAAGACTGGCAATCTGAAACAAATGAGGAAATGAAATATGACGAGTTTATATGAAAGCATTGATGAAGCATGTAGTGAATGTTAAAAGCTATCTTCTACCTGCTCTTTGAGCTCTTTTACATCTGCACCATCTTTGTTCACTCGTGCAGCACCAAGTTCGACAGTGGCTACTCTCTCTGCAAATTTAAGTGTACTTAAAGTCTCTCCAACAGCTTCAGCTTCAGGACTTATGTGGACAAACATTAGTGTCTTGGCCTGCCCTCCTGCAGCAACAATCAAATCATGTCAAACAATAAACTTGCAAGTTATAATTTCAAAGAAGTTTTAGTAATATGCTCATTCAAGTTAGATATAAGTGGTGAATTGACCTAGTGAATCTTGGAGCAACTGTGTTAATTTGCTATTCCTGTATGGAACATGTGAGTTCTTTTGTGCAAGAGAAGCAATCACATCCCCTAGAGCTGAGAGAGATTTGTTGATGTGCTGTGCCTCCTTTAGCCTATCTCCGGTCACCTCTGATTTATCCACCCTTTCACTACCTGCCAAGTCAACCAGATGCATGCAGCCACGCAACACTGCTCCAGTTGTCAAGTCTTTCCCTTGAACATGAACGGTCAAGCAACTGCAGATCAAAATACAACAAGTTCAGAGTTAAAGAATAGAGAAACCGGCACATGTTATGCCCGAAACATATTCAGAACTTTATGCATCAGCACCTGTGAGAACGACTACTACGGTCATTTAAGGCCGTTGAACCAACTGCCCTGTTACGATGTCCAACATTCATCAGATGAATGACATCAGATGTCGATGATACTGAAACAAGACTTGCTTCTGGGACGTTGAGTCCATTTTGAGAACTGTTACGGATTTCTAATGTATAAATCTGTTATGGAAAATCATGTAGTAGAATAAATTTGATTTTCTCTCAATTGAAGAATTTTCCCACATATCAAATATGAATATGTGAGCAAGTTGATAAAAATCTTATGCAATTAAATCATGTAATAGTTCCACATTAACCAAAATACTTGCAGAACCAATATGAACTGTAGAACGTCCAACAAGTGCAAAGGATATCTTTTATTGAGCCCATCACTAACAAGAAGATCTCTGACTTGCTCATTATATATCTCAATCATCTGAACCGCAACATCATAGCGAAAAGTGTCTTTTCTTTGTTCCGCGAGATAAAATAAGTCACCCAAAGACCTGTAGTTTACACCTTGACTCTGCTCTGTGAGGTCTTTAGGTCCAGACTGGACACAAAGATTAAAAAACAAACAAACATAACAAAAGCTCTTCAGTATGTTACAATGAAAACTGAAGCTTTCTTTAGTATAAGATCATCAGAGAAACAATAAACTACCATTGTAAATGTTTTCCCTGAACCTGTCTGGCCATATGCAAATATGCATACATTAAATCCATCAAGAACAGAACGAATCAGTGGCTGCATATCGGAGAAGACTTCAGCTGTAGTAAGAAGACTCGAGTTAGAAACTCAGTGAACAAAGAAAACTATTGAAGAGTATGCATGAAGCATTTCCATATCATCACTAACCCTGTGTTGCTGATGGACCAAACACTTTGTTGAAGCCGAAGGATTTGAGACCCTTTCCATGTTTAGATGGTGCCCTGATTGAAATATTTCCCTCCTCAAAGTGTTCGATAGTACTAACATAGCTTGACTTCCCACCTAAGAAGGGCCTTACCCGACAATAAACCCTAATACTACCTATTAGATGGAAACAAAAAAAAAGATAGAGGGATTAATTATGTTTGTTTTGGATAAGCCAAGATAATTTATCATAGCAATCAGAGAAAGAATGAACATGGGACAAGAGAAGCATTCAGTTTACCCTTGAGATCTTGTACTTCATTGTACAACCTGCGATTTTCTTCGAGAACCTTGTGATATCCACTGGCAGCTTGAGCTAGACCATACATATGTGCACCTGACGAAGACAACATCATTACATGAGCACCAAAAAAAACATCATTCAATCATAACCCTCAAATTCATTTCCTCTTTTCACTAACTTAACACAATATGAAAGGAAATGTCACAGCTGGCATAATTGTCCATACCAAGATTTTGAAGATCCTCTTGAAATTTTGTTTGTATAAACTGCATGCCTGCTTTTGTTGTACGAACAGTGTGCTTCAGCTCCTACAGAGTCAGGTACGACCAGTTAGCATTCACAGATAGAAGTGATCATTGCTACCTAATTGAGACTATGTCAACTTCTAACCTGGATATCTCTTCCTTGCCGATCAAAGATCTCTAGTTGCTTCATTTTTTGAATTCTCAATTGTTCAGCATGAATGTGATTGTTTTCCTGCTTCTTGGTCGACGAGTAAGTTCTATGTTCTACCTTCAGTACCACATTTTAAAGATGTCATATAAAGGAAAGTAACTTAGTTGTGCATGATAATCTTCATTTAGAATTACATGCATATACTCATATTTAGGAGATACGATGACTTACCTTAGAGTTAGCAGAAGACATCTTTGAAAACGATTTCTTCCCATGTGATACAGAGAAATCTTTTGTTGTTGCTTGCCTTGGTAGATTAGCCTTGAGTATCACAAATATGATGGAAAATCAATAAGTTTAAATACTCTGGCAAATCTTAGCTGCATCCTCTCACAAATATTGTTCACTAACAATGTATTATCCTATAACTGCATACCATATTGTTTTTGGAGCCAATGCGCTGCTCAAACTCCTCCACAACCTTACTAAGAACTGACTCCACAAGCTGCAATGAACAACAGCCCAAGTTTCAGGAAACCACACCAGTTGAGTTGATGATAGTGACAATGATGAGTATAAAAGTACATGTATCACATTTCTTAAAAACACGCAGGCCAAAGAACTAATACCTTGCATATGGACATTTGTTTTAAACAATTTCGCTACATTCACTAGAATTATACAAATAGAAAGCATTCTTATATCTAGTATATCAGCTTTTCTAGCTACCACTCACCACTGATGGCAAAATTAATGAGTGCCATAAAAAGAACTTACTCATCAGTGATAGAACAGTTAATGTTGCCAATAAGCTATTGGCTTCCAATTCACCGTGGATCATAAAAGAACCAACATCAAGTCTCACATATCTATGTCATAAATTCTCAAGAATCATAATATATCCTCCAGGCTTCAATAATTTAGCGGAGAGGAGAAGACATTCAAACTAACCTGTGGAACTTCTTCAGGATTCTTATCTGATAGAAGTGCTTGCACAAGTGCACTCAACGAATGGGAACTTGGCTGCAATGTGGTGGAATAATTTACTTCAATGCTATGGAAAGAGCAACATTTACAAGAAATGAGACAAAGAGAAAAAATGGAAGAAACCCCACAGTTTTGAATGCACTAACCATTTTGTTAGTGTCAATGTCGTGAGAAAGGGCATTCAAGGATTTCTCCGTCATTGATGAGTTTCGAGTCAAGGAATTAGTGAAAGGCTCCGATTTTGTACGCACAAATTGTTTCACAGACATGGTGGGTTTTACGTTTCCACTAAATTTCCACACTCCAGTTCCACCGGTCTGCTTCCATTCATGGTAAGATTTGAGAGCTAGAACAGAATTCACCACCCTTGCTGATATCCCTCCCTAGAAATACAGAAACCAAATATATCCCACTTAAGAAAAAGTAAAATCATACAATGAACAGAAAAGAAGAGTTCCAAGCAATTCTATTAGCAACTATCATAATCAGCATGCTTAGATTTTAATATTTACAAGACTGTAAAAAATCTTAGTAGCATTGCTGAAAACATCACTTCAGTTCACAGAAATACATAGTAATCAGTAAAACCATACTTGCTCAAGATCAGATGCATCAAAGGTAGGAAGTCCCATTTCTTCTGCTGCTACAAGAAAGTTCCTCACGTTTTCAAAGTACTGATAAGCTGATAAAGCTGCTCCATCAGGAAGCAAGGCAGAATCAGTGGGGCTCTCAACCACCTGAAATTGAGCCATCCCTTTCTAAATCAGCAAGAAATTATAAACACCCAGAATTGAAAAAAGTGAGATAATCAGCTCAGACAAGAGCAACCTTTGGCACAGCTCCAGGTTGAACCTTGTTAAGAACATTACATAGTATTAACCCACTCCTCAAGCCAAGCCTATAATCTTCTTCTGACGGCTCGGCTGGCAAGTCTTTCGCCGCCACTACCCCCACCATTTTCCTCAGCCAGCTGGCTGCTTCATATCTTCTCATAGCTAAATTAAGCACATCAATGAAACCCCATTTAGCATCAGAAACGCAATTGAATAATAGTTTTACAGTTCCTCACTATTCATCTAGTGTTCTACACCAAAAACAATTCATCTAGTCATAATTCTTTATTATACTTACCCAATTTTATTTCAATGCAGATTAGTCCAAAGCCTAAATTATACACATTAATCAAAGTTCTAATGGATGAAGATATTTTAATTTTACAAGCCATAAATTACAACTTGAATACCATCAAAAAAGTAACAGAGTCCATTTGAATATATGAAATCATTGAACCTAAATCGCCTCAAATATAAATTACAACTTGAATAATCAACTAATAACAGCAAAATCACAAGGAATTTTCTCAAAAAATAAAAAAAATTATACCAGCTTCCTCAGCTCTTCTGGAATCTAAATCAAGACCTTTAAGCCGATTTCCATGTTGTTGAAGAACATCTTCAACAACAGACGCCACACTAAACGATAAAGCATCACTCGCCGCCATTAAAGCCCCACCAAATTCTCCAAATCAAATTTTTTTCCCACAAAAAAAAAATCCAAAGAAAATGAACTAATCAAAGTGGAAAAAGAATAATAAAAGAATCAAAATCAAATCAAATCTTAACAAATCATGCCCAAAAAAAGACAAAATGGGCAAGTAATTAAGACAACCCAACTCCCAATTATCCTCTAAAAAATCAAAATAATAAAAATCCTTGATTAAATTCTCCCAGAAAATCTGTATTTTGTCAATTTTATGTCTGATTTTTCAACACAATCAGAGATTGCTGAAAAAGGGAGAAAGGGAAATTGAGAGATGAGTGAGAATAAAAAGCTTTATTGGAGAAATGGGGTCGAAATCTTTTGCAGTTAGATGATAGAGATGGTGGATTATCTTTTGCTTTGAGACTACTACACACTCTCTCTCTCTTAGTCTGGAAATCATCTATCCGCCATTTTTAAACTTTATATTATTCTCCCTCTTTCTTCATCAAAGTTGGTTTCTCTGCTTTATAGTTGTAAGTAGGGAAAACCAGTGTGTGAAGAAGTTGTAAAGGAGAATTCTCAACCGAGGCTAAGCACGAACGTAGTGCGTTGTAAGGTATATAACGGTATTAAGTTGGGAGTAGTTTTTTGAATTTGGGACATATTTGGTCTTCAAGTTTGATCTAACGTCATTTTAAGTATTATATAATATTAAATATATATGTTCGTAAGTCACATCCACTCACCACCGCCTCTTCTTGTGTGACTTGCACGCACACTTTGGAGGTTGTTATCTCAAATCAATATATATATATATATAAAAGAGGAACTTTTCGGGAGCATATAAAATCACAAAATAAAATAAGAAAACCCGATTCTTGAGATTTGCCTAAACCATACGATAACATCTAATGAATTGCTGCAATTTTAGAGATAATAAAATTTAGAGTTTGAGAGATAATAAAATTTAGAGTTTAAGAGATAATAAAATTTAGAGTCTGAGAGATAAGAGTTTATTCACTTTACGACTATGACAAAAACCAAAAAAAATTATCTTTTAGGGATCTATTATAACTAGGAATCTATTATAAATTCTACTATACTGTATATTCACTCAACGGCTATGATTCAGATATAAAATCACAAAATAAAATAAGAAAATCCGATTCTTGAGATTTGCCTAAACCATACGATAACATCTAATGAACTGCTGCCATTTGCATTTGTGGCCACTCAATATCTACTTTATTTTATTTTCAAACTTTTATTATAGTAATATACTGATATGTTAGTTGACAACACCGGTCAACATGCCTTCACTTATTAGAGATGGAAACAACCATTGCAATACTAACTTTATATCAACTTTTTATAAACTTATTAATAGATAATTAAAGATAATCTAAAAATAAGGGTATAATGACAAATATTTTAGCAAATTCTTTTTCTATTACAATAATGAACTTGAGCATGATTTTTAAGAAAATGAAAAAAAAATGTGTAGTTTAGCATAGAGGTAGCGTAACTTTATGAGGCAATTTAATGAATAATTAATGATGATTTTATTAACATAAATTAAAGATAATACAAAATCAATACTGTTAACAAAAAATTACAAAAAAAATATATAAAAAACAACCCGTGCAACGCACGGGCTTCAAAACTAGTTCTCAATATACTCAAACTTTAAATAAAGTTTTAGCAAGAATTAAAAAAAACAACCAAAAAGAAACTTGTTTTTTAGGATAAAATTATCTCTATTTCATATCTCTATTATATAAGGGAAGAGGAGCAATGATGTCCTCTTTTAAAATGCCTATTTTGCCTCCCTTCCCTTTCTAAATTACAAAAGGAATGTCAAAATCAAAATCCACTCAAAGAAAATTACCGAAAATTAATTTACAACACTCACTTACAAATCACTTAAAAGAAGATTCTTTACAAATCACTCATACAATTGAGAAAATCACTTTATAAAAAATCACGCAAATCACTCAAATAATCAATAAACTTTATTAAAACTTAAAATTAACATACAAACTAAAACTAATAACCTAGAATGTCAATACATACAAAAACATTTACAAAAATTTATTTACAGATCACTATTCTCAAGAACCATTCACAATTAATGATGGACCATGATAAAAAAATAGAGGTGTATTTGTAGTGAAATTAGAATTTAGAAGTTAGACAAGGAAAAAAATTATTTTCTTTTTTTATAGTGTTTCCTATATAATAAAACTTTTACATATATTTAGACCTGTCTTTTCTATTATATAATAGCGATCAATTATCAAGGTAAAAAGGTTTATGTAAAATATCATTCAAGAATTAAAGTACAATATATCTCTATTATATAAGGGAAGGGGGGAGCTATGGTGTCCCCGAATGAAGAGACTATGTTACCCCCTTCCCATTCTAGATTACAAATTCACTTACAAATCAAAGGGGGCTTCAAACAAAAATACCAAAAATATAATTATAACAATCACTCACACAGTCAACTAAAATCATAAAATTGCATAATTTACATTATGCAAATCACTAAAATGAGCAAACTTTACAAAAACTTAAAATTCACTTACAAACTACAACCTATGAAAAAATTGACTTGAAATCAAAGTGTCCAATTTCTTTATAATTTATGAAATATTGTACTTAATTCAAAAATCAACTAAAAAATTACAATATTAAAAACTATAAATAACTTCGATAAAATTTCAATTTTGTTCATAGAATTTAACTTTGAAAAGTAAAAAAAAAAAATAGTGAGAGACTCAAGTGACAGAAACTAAACCAATCAAATTTTGCAACTAAAAACAATTATACTTCGTATGTCTAATGTTCAAATTTTGACTCTTATGCCGAAGAAAATCGAGTTTCTGTTTCGAAAAATATTCAAGCACGCATCGCGTGCAAAAAAATCTAGTGTGAAGAGGGGTAGGACACCAAAATAATTTCAGAAATTACATCCAATAGTATGAGAAAAAAAAGGGGGGGAAAGAAGGGAAAGAAAGAAAAAGAGAAACACACAACTAACTATTATTAAAAAAAACACACACGTAAACCAACGTGGAAAAATACCACAAACTGTAACGACCAAAACAACCCAAGTGAAATGTGAATTTTGAAATAGCCATACATTTTGAAATACAAATCCTTGATTGAGAGGGAAAATCCCAGGATTAACTCCCACTATCCAAACAAATGGTTGCTTCTCTCTTCTTCTTCCATAACCTCCTTCCGCTTCTCTATTCAAGAAATTTAACTTGTTGATTTCTTGCTGTAGTCTTCCTTATCTCTGTTGTAATAGACATCGACTAAGATTTAAGATCATTAGAAGATTCTTTAGAAAACTTTGATTAAGAAATGGTTCAACAAACATAATCAGGTACTGCATTGAATTTAATGTTTGGTAAAGATAATTCTTCTAAACAACTCATCTGACATCAGTTTTTGTGTAATTTTTGTTATGGAACAGGGTGAAAGAAAATACGTACCATTGGCGAATAGTTTATTCATCAGGTATTCATTAATATCCAACTGTAAATATTTTGTTCATATAATTTGCATATGTTTACTGTATATGGTCTACATTACCAACCTAAAGATACAGTAAATTGAATTATAAAAATACAAAATTCACCCAAAATTTACAGTGGAATTGGGTTTGACTTTTTAAGGTTTGAGGTTTTGGAGAGATGAAATGGATATTTGAGGTGGGGGGAGAATTGTGGGGATGGAAGACGACAGAGAGTGGTAGCTAAGGTGGTCGAAGGGCATCAAAAAGATAGGTTGATGAGTGGTTGGCGCCATTTTTAGGCGGTGGTTAAAGGTGGTGGTTGTGGTGGTGAAAGGGAGGAGAGAGAGGCACATGAGTGTGATTGGATCTAGAAGTTTATAGAGGAAGAAGGGGGATGCTAAAGAGAGTAGGAGCAACAGAAAAAATATTGTATGAAAGAAATATCATATTGAGGATTTTTTTTGTAGATAAATATATATCTTACATTAGACATGTCGTGGTTTTTTTGTTGGGGTGTCGTATTGCAGTAAAAATTATGATAAAAATTATGAAAGTATATTATAGAGATAAAATGTGAATTTTGGTCATAAGTTCTATTTTATTTATTTGGATCCAAGCTTTAGCTTCATCATGGGCGTTTTTTATGTGATAGTTAATACCCTAATAAAAAAAACTCTACTAAAAAAATTAATTCAATATTAATACATCTAACTCTTCTCATCCTCAACGGTAACCTCAGATTATCACCTTTAATTTTTTTTTGTTTTATTTATGCTTTCGCATGCATATAAATTCGAAATAATATAAGGTGAGAGAAAGTGTTAACTCTATTAACTTATTATTTTTTTACTCATATTGAGAATATAAGGTTTTTTCACTCGCTTATTTTCTTTACTCACCTAATTTAATTTTATAATAATTTCACATGCATAACATGCATATAAGACTAGAAAATTAATTTTTCCACTGCCATGCGAAAGAATATGTGATCTTGCATGCATAGCGTGCATATAAGGCTAGTATATATATATAACATACCTATTTCATTTTAGAATATTTGACACTACTTGACTTATGAACTATTCACAAATTTTCCATTTATCATGGTTTGTGATTTCTTTATAAGATAAAATATAATGAAAAATTATCTCATATGACCCTAAATTTAAAGTTAGAACATTTTCCCAAATAAGTTTTCAAAAGGACAAAATCACCTCTATTCTCCTAGTCTATTAAACCTCACAGCCCCAAACCCCACGCAGTCCCAAAACCACCATCGTCCCTCTGAATACCACCACTTGACACAGGGAAGCCTCGCCTAAAGCCACCACGCAACCCCCCGAAACCCTACCCCAACCCCCAAATTGCTTACTGCTGCGGTTGTATTGTTGTGATTTTACTCATATGTAGCAATATATCACGTAAAAAGAAAAAAGAAAATATAAATTAAAGATATTGCTGCGGTTTTGGCCTAAAACCGCAGCAATATGGTATCAACATGAAAATTTTTGAAAAAAAGTTGACTATTTGACCAACATATTAATGCGGTTTTGGTAAAAAACCGCAGCAATATATTAAAAAAATAATATTTTAATATATTGCTGCGGTTTTTGCAAGCAACCGCAACAATATCATAAAAAAAATTAAAAAAGAGTATAAAACATGCGTGTCTAACTGTCAATCACTTAGGGTTTTTTATTTCCTCACACGCAGTTACTACTGTGCTCTCAACCTCTCATCTCTCCTCTATTTTCTCATCTCTCCTCTATCTGATCTCCAAATCTGCTCACAATAATCTGTTTGAAATACACGTGTCTATTTTCTCATCTCTCTCACTCCTAATCTGTCGTCATTCTTTGCGTTGGGGCTTGTTCGAAATTTCTTCGTCTTCTAAATTGTTCGTCTCCGGCAAAATCTGTTCGTCTTCCTCTCCAGCTAAATTTGTTCAACATTTACTCGAAATATCTGTTCGTCTTCCTCTCCGGCTAAATTTGTTCGACGTTTGCTCGAAATCACCATCAACCGGCGACTTCGTCTTCTCCAGTTGGCGACCGACTAGATCTGCTTCCTCTTGTTCATCGTAGAACGGCGACCGGCCAACTGCATTCTCTTTCTTTCTCCTCTCGTTCATCGCAGACCGGCGACTGACCTACTGCATTCTCTTTTTCTCTCCTCTCGTGCATCACAGACCGGCGACCGACCGACTACATCTCCGTCATGATGTCGCTCGCTTTCCGGCGTGATTCCTCGATGTTAGTATTTTTTTTTTGTTAGATCTGATTTTCTGTTTTCATCATCTTTGTTTTCTTTGTAAGTTGGTAGGGTTATAATTTTACTATCTAAAATTTTACTTAGATGTAAGTTGTTTTATTTACTTAGATTCTGCTTAGGTTATACTGTATTTTACTTAGATGTTAGGAGTTTTGATTTTTCATTTATTTTTTAGAATGACTTGTTAAAAGAGGTACTTAACAAGTATTTTGGAAAATCCGTAAAGTAAATATGCATTAAGTTAATTGGGAAAGATGGATTATTGTTTAAAACGGAATCTAAAGGACTTGAGTTAGGCCACCTATTTCAAATAAGGCGCACACAGTCCAATTAGCTCCCATTCTCCCCAACGCATCATCAAAACCGATTCACAAAATTGAATTGGGCTTGTTGTAATATCTCATATTTTTTAGAATTTATTTTAGTAATTAAATATTTCTTTTCTATAATAAATATTTTAAGCAAAAGGTATTTTAGTAATTCCACTCATTTTAAATTATTTTGGCGGGATTATGGCGCCTAACTTGGATTTGTTAAACCTTTAAATTAAAATCCTAGTCAAAAAGTTTATTGGGTTATTTTAATAAGCTTTCAACATTTAGATATTTAGTATTGATTTTCTCCTTTATGATGGAGATTTGTAAAAAAAAAAAATTAAAAATAATGCTTGTGGCCGGCCACCATTGTAAGGGGAGAGGTTTTGATTGTCTTATACCCCCCAAATTAATGGTGCAGGTTACAAATCCTGAATTAATCTCCTAATTTATGATGAAGGTTACAAACTATTTAATTTTGGAAATTAAGTACTACCTATTCTGCAATTATAAATACCCAAACCTCAAGCCATATTTTCCACATAAATTTTTGAAGAATCCGAACTCTCTTATTTCAAGGTTCTTTCTTCTCTTCTTCATTTATTTTGGTTTTGTATTTCTTACTCAAGTTTCAATTTTATGTGGTTTAAGTAAAAGATTTTCATGTTTCTAAGTTTAATATTTGTTCATGATAGGTTATGTATATAGTTTATTTTTAGGAATTTATTTTTTTAAAATCCTCCTTAGTGGAGTCGCCCTATTGTAGGCATGAACTTTTCAATTCCTTTAATGCCTACACGCGATGTAAGCGCGTTTATTTGACTACCCCATTGTTAAGGTTTTATAAAAATTTGTTTTGAAGTCACTAACAATTCTTTAAAGGAAGAATCATAAACCTAAATGGATATTGACTTAGAAGGAACATCTTAGGGACTTATCCAATATAGAGTTTCCTATCATGACTCCATAGATGGCCAGGAACCAAAAATTGAGTTCGAGGGTGACAGTACAATACTATCAGGAACTATATTACCGATTGCTGGCCTCTACTAAATATCGATTCGTTACATATTTTATGCCAAAGAATAATCACATAATGTTTTAAACACCCTGTCTAGGTTGGTTTGAGAAACACATAAAAGACTATTTTTAGTGACAAGTTATTATGCAATCAATTTACAGGGAACCTAGCAGGTTGTCCAAAATAATCTGATTAATTAGAACAGTTCTTTAGGTCTTGATTAACCATAAATACAAGATGATAAATATTGCAATCATGCATAAAAAATAATATGTCAATAAAAAAAGAAAATAAACTATTGCAAGGAGTTAGTATCATACTGTACAATACTTACAGTTGCAGGAATATATTAATAACCTACATCACGAATAGAAGGTTAGTAACTTCAAGAAAATAATAAAAATAAAAATAAAATAAAGTTAGTTAATTTAGTTGACCCTCAGAAATTATACCACTGTCCGGGGTCGTTGATTTGTACGTATCTTGGAAAATTGAACAGTTGTACGAGTCTTTAAAAGTTTGTGTCTTGTTTTGTATATGTAATAAGGTGCGTGATTTTTTGTAGGAGTATACGAATGATTTATATGACAGGTGGAAGAATTAGGGTCTGTTCTCCCCAACTTATTTTCAGTTCAGTTTAGTTCAGTTCAGTTTAGCTCCATTCTTTTTTTTTTTTTTGAGGGGAAAGAGAAGTGTATTAATGAAAGGGACAAGGTGTCCATAAGTACATAAGGTGCTACAACACTAGGACAATAACGCTCCCAACATTGCTCAACACCAAACGACACTACTCTAGCAAGGTTATGGGCAACAGAATTCCCATCCCTTCTAACATGAGAAAAAGAAATAGAAGAAAAGGCAGAATGTCCCCAAGTATTGCATCCAAATCTGAGAAGAAAATTGCTGCTTTTGTTAATCTTTTTGTAGCTACTAGAGATTCGGACTCGAAAATCACATCACCATACTCATGAGCTTTGGCCAAGCGGGTTGCTATATAAATGGCCTTACATTCAGCTACCTCGGGAGGCTAGAAGGAATGCACACGTCTAGCTGCAGCAAAGCACACCTTACCTTCCGAATCGCGGGCTACCACGCCAAGTCCCACCCAACCTTCATCGGCCAAGCTAGCATCTGTGTTCAATTTAATAGCTCCAGCAGGGGGGATACCATCGGGATGGGTTCGGAGCCGTGATGGATCGCATTCCACCATAAATCCTCACAGCATAGCAATTAAATTCATTAACTTGTCTCATGATTCTCTGATACACAACAGTGGCGAGGTAGCTAGTATTCTCAAACACTTTCTTGTTTCTTTCACCCCAAACATTCCAGAGGATATAACAGCCTTTTTGAACCACATTTGCATCCATCTCACTCCATCCGACGAGGGTATCACACATGGCTTCATCTTCCACCCCTTGCAATAACATATAACAACCCAACTCTTCCCACAACTTTAGCGACATCGAGCAGCTATAGAATAGATGTGATTGTTTCTCATCCTCTCTGGCACAACAGGGGCAAATAGCTTCTTCGACGAGGTGACGTCGCTTAAGCACTGCCCTTACCGGGAGTGAGCTTGTGCAAGTGCGCCACATGAAATGACGAAACTTAGGCGACACATTTAAGCTCCACAAAATGTTCCACACTCTATGAAAATCATCCAGGTTCCCACCTTTACCCAACATATAAGCAGTTTTCACCGAATAAGTGTCATCCTTAGAGTACACCCAAGTTAATTCGTCTTGTAAACATCTAGAGCTTAGAGGGATCGTCATAATATAATGTTGGCCACGTTCATTGAAATGTCTGTTAATAAGTTCCGTATTCCACTCCCTTCTTTCAACATCCATTAAATCCCCATCACTTCTAGTCCCTCCACTCGAGCACTCTTGATAAATCTACCTTCTTCGTCCCCCACCCATGGTGCGCTCCATATGTTAATTTTCATGCCATCTCCAACCCTCCAAATCAGACCCTCCATTACCAAGCTCTTCGCACCCCAAATACTCCGCCACGAATAGCTAGAAGAATATCCTAACCTTGCTTGACAAACATCACCATGAGGATAATACTTGGCACTCATTACCCGACTCAAAAGTGACTTCTTGTAATGTAATGGATGCCAAACTTGTTTACCCAACAGAGCATCATTGAAAACCGCAAGGTCCTTGAATCCCAAACCCCCCATACATTTGGGTTTCCACATTTTCTCCCAACTTAGTCAATACATTTTCCGTTCGTCCCCTCGCCCTCAACCACCAAAATCAACCCATAGCAGAGTGGATTTCTTGTATAACAGCAACATGAAGCTTGTAGACTCCCATCAGATATGTAGGCAAGGCTTGTATAAAAGCCTTGATGAGAACCTCTTTCCCAGCTCGGGGCAACAACTTTTCTTTCCAACCCCTCAATTTCTTCCACATTCTATCTAAAAGTTCCCGAAAGAGCACTTTCTTAGATCTCCCACAGAGAGACGGAATACCAAGATACTTTTGGTGTCTGTCAACATGCCTCATATGGAGAAGATTAATCAATTCTTCTTTTTTGTTGTAGCTTACGCTTTTACTGAAAGATACTTCCGACTTTTCATAATTAATTTTCTGCCCGGATGCCGCTTCATATTTATTGAGAATATCAACTATTGTCAAACATTCCTGTCGGATAGCCCTTGAAAAGAGAAGACTGTCATCTGCAAAAAAAGGTGAGAGATTTCTGGACCATTTCGGCTTGCTCTCGCACCATGAATTTCTTTCGTAGCCACCTTTTGTTGAATCATCTGAGAAAAAGCATCAGCAACCAAGATACACAGAAACGGAGATAAAGGATCACCCTGGCGCAATCCTCTGGAGGGAGTCACCGAACCACATACTCGTCCATTAATAACGAAGAAATACGATACAGTTGAGACACAGCTCATCACCAGATTAACCCATCTTCCATCAAAACCCATTGTCAGCAAAAGCTTCCTGAGAAAACCCCACTCCACTCTGTCGTAGGCTTTACTCATGTCAAGTTTTATCGCGATCAAGCCTTTCCTGCTGTTATTCCTCCTCTTCATAGTATGAAAAATCTCCAGGGCAATGAGAGAGTTATCCGAAATCATTCGTCCAGGGATAAAAGCACTTTGATTCTCAGTTACAATTGCAGTGAGGAATTGTTTGAGCCTCAGAATAAGAGCTTTACAAGCTATTTTGTACAATACATTACATAAACTTATAGGCCGAAATTCAGAAACAACAGTAGGAGATTGAACTTTAGGAATAAGAGCAATATTAGTACAATTCACATCTTATGGGAAAGAAAAGTTATGTAAAATATTGCTAATATAATTAAATACCTCGTCGCCAATGATATGCCAGAACCTCTAATAAAAAATAGCATGCATCCCATCAGGCCCAGGAGCCTTACAAGGGTGCATATCACTCAATGCAGCATAAATCTCCTCTTTTGTGTATGGGCGAACCAAAATGTCATTGTATTCCTGGGTCACAGAAGGCCTCCAATGCTTTAAAACTTCTTGCAGATTATCTCTAGATGGCTCAAACAAGGTGAAAATCGTGTCAAAATATCGATCCACCTCCCTCTCAATATTCTCTTCCTCCGTTTGCCACACACACCATATCTATCCTTGACGCCGTGAATATAGTTCCTCTTTTTCCGCTGAGACGCCTTATGATGGAAATAGGCAACGTTCCTATCCCCATATTTTACTTCGCAACTCTCTAACGAAGGTACCAGTAAGCCTCATTCTTAGCATGTAAACCATCAAGCTCACTCTCCAAAGCCACACAAAGATCACAATTCTCCCTTGAAGTTGGGCCCTCTGCGCCTCATGAAGCTTTTTCTCAACTCGAGCAATTTTCTTTCTTAAATTCCCGAAACTCTTCTTACTCCACCCTTGTAAATCTCTCGCCACTACCCCCAATCTCTCAGTAATATGCTCACCCTCCTCTGCGCCCCCAAGCATTCTTCATTACCTCCTCACAAGTCTCATCTAACAGCCACCCAGTCTCAAATATGAATCCACGACTCCCCCTCACTCGATCCCCATCACTAGCACTCTCTTTTAATACCACTGCAGCATGATCCGAGCTATATCTAACCGAATGCTCGATGAATGCCTCCAGAAACAAATCCAACCAATCACGAGTTATGATAAATCGGTTAAGTCTCTCTCTAATTCTCGTCGCCGGACTTCGACCCCTCTCCCAAGTGTACCACAGCCCCACATACCGTAGATCACCCAACCTACAATTCGCCATCACATCACCAAAACCTTCCATAGCCCTCCTATTTCTGTTCGAGCCCCCTTCCTTCTCATCATAACTCAAAATTTCATTAAAATAACCACCAAAAACAATCGGCCCCTAATACTCCTCACATAGATTTTTAATCAACGTCCATTTTTTTGTTTATTTTCCTCCTCCGGCCACCCATAGATTCCCACAAATCTCCAAGTTTCATCACCCCTACTAACCACATCACCACAAATATGATTATGGGAAAATGAGACCAAAGAGAAAGAAATAGTTTCGTCTTTCCAAAAAAATGCAAAGACCTCCTGCTTTACCCACACTCGACACACCATACGCACTGGAAAACCCCAAAATCTCCTTCTTTTGCTCCACAATATTTTTTGTAACCTTTGTTTCCGACACAAAAAATATGTCGGGGGTATACGACTCATAAAGTCGCCTCATCTGTCTAACTGTCCAAGGTTTACTCATTCTCTGACAGTTCCAGCAGAATATTTTTATAACTCCGGGAAGGGCTGGTCACTCCCAACCTCCGCCTCGACAATGTCATTACCACTGCCAGTAATAGAATACACACTCAACTTTTGTTTTTTAGCACCAGAGTCAGCCTCAACAATATCGTTAATACTATGAGGTTCAGAACCATAACTCTTCTTGAGTTTTTTAGACCCAAAATCAACAGATTCAACCCCACCATCCACCATCATATTATCAACCAATTTACGCTTCTCACCCGCCATCAATCCATCAGCAATAATACAAGGGTTTTCAGTTAAAGAAACATCAATATTTTTTAAGACACGTGATTGACTTTTTTGCTTCTTAAATTTTTTAGCAATCTCACCATTCCCAGCAACAAAAGTCAATGAAGAAATAAAGGATTCACCTGGAACATGAGTTTCCTTTTGTGCATAGGAAAGCGCGCCATCCTCCAAGGAAATTGGAGCCTTACCACGTTGACTTTGCTGCTGCATCACTACAAGTGAACTTGCCACATTTTCATGTAAACCACCTTCCACTATTAGTGGTTTTTCCTTCTCCTTTACCTTCTAACCTGCAGCCCTGAATTCAAGACTTCGATCCCCTTTCAAGAAGCTTCTTGCTTCCTCTTCAAGCTTTTGTCTCCCTCTTCTTGGAGATTGCCTCAACCAAGCCCCCCCATTGTTTATCATCTTCTTTAATCTCCTCTGAAACATGAAGGCAATCACGCTCAATGTGTCCAATCACTCCAGAGGCAAAGAAAAAAGTTGGCAAGCGTTCATATTTAAACTCTATCATGGCAGTACCACCGTGCGAGCCAATTTTTCCCACGAAATTCCGTCCGAATCCAGTTCTATCGCCTCACCAAGGCTGCCTCCGATCATCCTTACATGCGCATCCGATCGACTTCACATAGGTAAATTATATAATCGGACCCAAAAAGGACAGAGATTCATTACTATGTTCGAAGGCTGGATATCCGCATCAATCTCCTGTAACATCACAAGGCTTTGATCGAAAGTCCAAGGTCGCCCAACCATCACTTTATCTTTGTCGCGCTTACACGCAAACTGGATCACAAATAGATCATTTTCAATATTACGAAAGAGAGCACCTTTAGAAATTGCCCAAACCTGATTTAGGGTTCTTTTTAACGCCTCAAAGTTGAAAGATCTTCTTGTCATCACTTTTCCCACCAAAGCTAGGGCAAAATCGTGCTTGTTTTCGGAGTCAGGAATATCATCTAAAGAAATTGTTTGGTTCTCCTCTGATGTAATCTTTAATGCATAAACCTTTAGCGTAATATCATCAACCGTCACGACTAACGAAAATCGCCGAAGGGATCACAAGGATTGAAATCTTGAGTAAAAAGAATGGAGTCCCAAGACGATCACTCTAACCTTAGCAAATCGCCAGAGAGAGACTTTTTTACACGTAGCTATCCAGTTTAGCTCCATTCTTTTATAATCATTTTGTCAAATATTATTATTATGTGGGTCTAATTTATTTTACTAATTACTTTTACCATTATTATTATTTATTTATTTTTATATCATTATTATTATTATTATTATTATTATTATTATTATTATTATTATTATTATATTTCTATATATCATTTTGTTTATTATAACTTTAGTCATTATTATCACAATTATTATTAGGAGGAACATGGTGTAGAATAAAAGTACAAATAAATCCACGTTTTTTAGCCCATAAACCAATCAAATCGCGTCAAAATGGTTTATGATGCAATTTATTTACGCGGTCCGACCTAATCATTATTTTTATTACTAAATATTATTATATTATTAAATTTAATTATTAAGATAGTAATATTAATTTACTTCTTAGATATTATTGTTATTATATAATCATCATCAAGTATTAATATATTAATACAAATAATATAAAATAATTATTATTAATTATCATTAATTATTATTATTAATTTATGATGATTAATATTATTTATTTATAAATATCATCTAAAAATATCCAAAATACTATTATTATTATTCATTATTATTACTTATCATTATGATTATTATTTAATATTCATATTATTATTGTTTAAATATTATTTATATATTTATTACATTCAATTTAATTCAATTCAGTTTAATTCAATTCAATTTATGGCCTGTTTGGATTCTGGAATTTCATTTGAAATTCTGGAATTGGGCCAAATCACTTGTTTGGATCATCTATGAATTTGGAATTGTATTTGGCCCAAATCCAGGACTAATACGAAGTAAGGCATAATTGGAGAATTTGAAATCCAACCAAAACATATGTCATTTCAAATCCAAAATAAGTGTCAGTTTATTTCTATCTCCTCTCTCATCACTCTCCCCCTTCTTCTCTCTCCCACCATTAATAATACCATTACAAACATGTTCAAATTATGCATTTGAAATTCCTAATTTTTCCCAAACAAATCATTTGGATTTGAATGTGGGAATTTACAATTCTAGAATTGAAATGAAATCCATGTTCCCAAACACAACCTTAATTTAATTCGATTCAATTCAGTTGTTTTATGCAGAAGAGAACAGACTCTTAAGGGGGCTATAGGCGCAGGTTATAAGATTAAGTAGGTGATTTGGTGATAGGCGATGTATGTTGCGCTTGGGGTTTATGGTCGGGGAATGATGATGAATGATAATTGATGATCCGGTAGTAAATTTTGGATTGATAAATGATGATGATGTGACTAGAAAAAAAGTCTCCTGCAGCTTTTAGTAGAGGATGATTATGGTTCGATGATGAATAACCAGGTGGTGTAGGTGAATATGTATGTGGTTGATGTCGTGTGTTTATGAGTTTTGCCGAGGGAATTTGTTATGTGTTGTGAGATGAGTTATTAGAGTTTGTGTAAATTAGTTCATGGATGATAATTATATAGTGTAGGTAGGTTTAGGTCAAAGCATGGATTATGCATTAGGGTGCACAATGAGCATTGTGCATCGAAAAAGAACATATCATTTATATAAAAGAATACAAACTTTTTTTCAACAACTTTTCTACTTTAGAAAAGAACACACGACTTATAAATTTATATTTACAAAAGAACAAAAGTATAATGAAAAAAATATATAGTAAATGAACATCTATATTTAAGCTAAAAGAACATATACCTTTTAAATTTAAACTTGAAAAAGAAATTTTTAGTTGCAAAATTTAAGGAAGCAAATAACAATAATTTTTTTTAAATTATAGACTCTGTTGATGATGAAAAGACATAGTTTAGAAAAGGGTGCATCATGCTCTACATGCACTTGGGTGCATGTACAATTTGCGGGTTTAGGTAGTTGTATTGTAATAGATTTCAGAAAGTTAGTAGGTCTCTCTAAAACATTTTCATAAAATAGTTTAGGAAAGAGTTAGATAACAGATATTTAAAAACGGTTTGGGAAAAGATTATTTTTATAAAACATATTTTTATTAATAAAACTAATCAATATAATTAAGTAATTCTATTAATTAAATTGGGCTAGAAAAGGAATTTTAAAAATCGGGCGTTTATAAAATTACTTTTAAAGGATTTTCAAAGATGGGCCTTTAAAAGTTATTTTAAAACGTTTTAAGAAGTCGATTTAGTAAAACTATTTATAAAAAGGTTTTTCGGAAATGAGTTAATAAAGAGAGCTAGAAAATGAATTTGGGCTTGAAACATTTTGTTTTAGACTCGTTCTTTATTATTTCCTCGATCTGGACCAATTGGAGCGGGGTATTGGTCATCATAGAGTACTTAATGGGGAGACACAATTATGTGTCTACACGATGATATAGTTGAATCCGATATACATGTTTGCTTCTTGTATGCCCATGAAATAGCACCTCCTCCAAGAAAGAAACACCCATCCACTTGTGGATAAATAATCTTCCTTATTTGAAATCCGACTAGCATTCGAGTAACCTTCTAAAATAGAATGTTCTCTTTTATAAGTTATGACATAATCCAAGGTTTTATTCAAATACCTAAGCACTCTTCTCAATTCTTGCCAAAACAACATACTAGGATTACTAGTATACCTACTGAGCTTGCCAATAACAAAAGATATATCTGGCCTAGTGCTAGTCATGACATACATCAAGCTTCCAAGTAAGCTTGCATACTCCAATAGTGAAATAGGAGTACCACTACTCGGAACCAAGTGAACACTAAATCCATCGGGTAGCAAAATGAGTCGAGTTCGATTCATTAAACCTCTTGACCACTTTCTCAATGTAATGAGATTGTGACAAAGAAATTGACCCTTTACTTCTCACTATTGTAATACCAATAATAACATCTGCTTCACCCAAATCCTTCATTGAGAAGCTAGGAGAGAAATCATTAATGTCTTTTCCACTTGTTCCAAATTAGTCCTAAAGGTAAACATATCATCAACATATAAGCAAATTATAACTCCATTACCATTAATTTCAAATTTACTATATACACACTTATCAGACCGATTCATTTTGAATCCATTAGACAAAATAACTTCATCAACTTTTTGATGTCATTGCTTAGGTGCTTGCTTAAGACCATACAATGATCTAACTAGTTTCCAAACCTTAGTCTCTTGTCCTTTTATTACAAAACCTTCAGGTTGATTCATGTACACTTTCTCCTCCAATTCACCATTAAGGAAGGCGGTTTTGACATCCATCTGGTGAATTACTAGACCATGAATCGCAGCAAATGCTATCAAAAGTCTAATGGTAGCTATTGTAGCAACCTTAGCATAAGTGTCAAAGTAATTGATAACATATCTTTGCCTAAAACCTTGGACCACTAACCAAGCCTTATGTTTTAGTATGGTTACATCAATCTTCCTTTTCCTTATGAAAGTCCACTTACAACCGGGAGGTAAATTATCTACAATCTAAGTATGATTTTCCATCATCAAATCATTCCATCATTCACTACCTCTTTCCAAAAGGCAGAATCATGAGACTTCATAGCCTCATCAAAGGCCCCAAGATCATCCTCTACATTGTAACAATATGAAATTTGAGTCATTATTGACTCTGTTGACCCTTCAACTAAGTATACTTGAAAATCCGATCCAAAATATTTCTCTTTTCTAATTCTTTTACTTTTCCTAATTTATGGTTTTCTAGTATCATGATCATTGTTAATGTCATCCACAATATTGGAACTAGTACTCGGTATCATGTCCTTTGGTCTTGGAATCGATGAAAATCAAGTCTCATCAAATATTGCATCCCTTGACTCTATCATAGTATGGATAGAGACAAAATCATTGCGCCAAATGACATAAAACCTATAGGCTTTTGCTGTATTCCGCATAGCCTATAAAAACACAATAAATTGCTTTTTCACCTATTGTTTTCCTTTTAGGTTCCGATTTGGCAATTGCCTTACAACCCCATACCTTAAGGTAATTGAGATTAGGCTTTTTGTTACACCAAAGTTCATAAGGGGTAGTCTTATTCTCTTTATTAGGAACTCGATTTAAAATTAACATGCAGTTAAAATTGCATCACCCCAAAAATCGCTACTAAGACTTGAATTAGAAAGCATGGTGTTAACCATTTCTTTTAGAACCCTCTTTTTTCTTTCCACCATAACATCATTTTGAGGTGAGTATGGTGCGGTTGTTTCATGAATTATATTAATGGAACTAAAATAAATAGGATTATATATTCACACACGCCTATCCGTCGAAGTCTTTTAACCTTTTCATTAAGTTGAAGTTCCACTTCGATCTTAAAGATCTTAAACTTTTTTGGTGCTTCATCTTTAGTAAATAATAAATATATGTAACAAAACCTTGAGTAATCATCAATAAGAATCACTATATATTTTTTATTTTTCAAAGAAGGTAAATTATGAAAGTTACACAAGTCACTATGCACCAATTCTAGTAATACTATTTGTCTAGTTGGCCTTTCCCGAAAGTTAAAGCTTTTCTCGAGGTTAGCAACAATTCTACTTGGCCTATGCCATTTGCCTTCACTGTAAAATCATATCCATATACAAGATTGGAACATCATCCCATTCTTCCAAAGACTTGAAGAAGTGTCTATTATTGCACACATGTCTAGAGGCCACCAAATCTATCCACCAAGAGTCATCAACCTACACAACCATAATTTCATAAATCATAGCCACAAAGTTCATTTCTATAATTACATTTTCATGTGTAATTTTACCTTGGTTTTGAACAACACTAGGTTGTTTATTCTTTGTCTTCTTCTTCTTCTTAGAAGGACAATCCCTCTTAAAATAAGGTCCAACAAGAGAGGGCTTTCCTCTTATTGTTTGCAACATTGGTTTTAGAGTTGTTATTATTGGATTTCTTGGTCCCACTAGGCCCACCAACCTCTACCATATTCGCGGTAGACTTAGGAACACTAGTATTAGTATCATTAATCCTATCTTAAGCCTGGATCCCTTCCTCAATACAAAGATGGGTTCCTAATTGCTCCATGGACATATCTTCTTCCTTATGTTTTAAGGAATTGAATGCGTAGTGTCTTTCCAAGAGTGGTAATTTATCATTGATTGAGGCCATGACAATAGCCTCATCCATCATGTGATCTTATTTGGTTCAAAATATGTTGGATATTATGAAACTGATGCTCTATTACAGGCCTATAATTAGTCATTTTAATTGAATTAAAATTATTAACAAGAAATTTCTTACTGGAAGCATTTTCCGAAATATACTTGGCCTCAAGAGAATCCCAAAGTTCCTTTTCACTCTTCACATTTTGGTAAAGATCAAACAAAGTGTCGGTAAGAGAGTTCATGATGTGACCCCGACAAATGTAGTCGTCATTCTCCCACTTCGTTCTCTTCCTTGTAATCTCCAAGGTCTCTTCCTTTCCATCTTATGGAAGCGGTGGCGTGTGTGTTCTAAGAATGTACACCACATTCAAAGTTGTCAACAAGAAATGCATCTTCTTTTGCCATCTCCAATAATCCACTGCTTCGAACTTGTCCAACTTTTGGAAGTTCATAATCATATCTTTGAGTGATTGAGCCATATCAGAAAAAGAAGAAATTTAAACTAATTGATTGTTAGTTGTATGACCAACAAAGAAAACGGATATACCACTCCAAGGCACGGAAACTACGATTTCCTATTAGTTTAATGTCGCCCCTCTAGGATCAATTGGTTAACACGAAATAACCAATGAGATACAATGGAGAGAACAATTCACATAGATGATCTTCTAATTGAATCAACAAGAACTTTGTGTTTGATGTTTGTGAAGAACACTTGTAAGAAAGAGTACAAGATTTTCTCTCAAGAGAAGCAAGTTTGTTTAATGAAAACTGAATTTCTCAAATCACACCATTTGGAAAGAAGTTAATCTTCTTATATTAACTTAGAGAGGTTAATGATGATGTGTCTCCATCCTAAGTGAGTTAAAAGATCCTTATTTGATCACTTAAAATCGGACAAAAATGAACCATAGTAAAGCAATGAATTGAAACCGTCAAAATCAAAACTCGCAGAAAAAGATAGAAGCAAATCGCACGGTGCGGTATATATCGCACCGCTCGACCAGTAGGGTCGCACCCTGCGACGTAGGTCGCAGGCCCTTTTTCACTTGCTCTTGTTTACCTTCTTTTGTCCAACCTCCACTGGACCATTCCGAACAACCTAAAGCCAATTTAACTATAAATGTTTCAACAATTCAATTACTAAATTGTTGTCACAAAGCCCTACACTCAAATATTTTAATGATTACTTTTAAACTCAAATAAATAGTATTGTTATTTATTACTTGTTATGTTGAAATTATATATGTAATGTTAATGTCGACAATGAATCACTACCGTATAAGACAACACATGAAAAGTTTGGTGTCCACTTGAAATAACTTAAATTTTCTTTATTTTTTAAAAATATTGTATAATTTGATGTTAATAATATACTATGACTAATGTACATTTACCTTGAATCACACATTAGGTACATTTGAATCTAATATGAATATTATTGTAAAGAAATTTTTAACTCCTAATAAATCTTTGTTGGATCGAATTGAGTACTCTAATATGAAAATCTAAAATTTTAAATATCCGAATTTTCGGATATGCTAATCTTATTAGATAACATACGAGTATCAATTTTTCATTTTGAGTATCTGAACTTTGCACAAACCTGCCCAAACATGCTTCTAGCTTCGGAAAGCAAAATGCCTTGACCTACTAAAAATATAGGAGTTGCCTTTGATTCGAAAAATTCACTGAACACTATGTTCAAGTGTAAAGACAGTTGTATACTTGCATATTAATTGGATTTGGTTCTCACTCCAAGAACCATGCTAGACTAATTGTCCTTTCTTTATTAATTAAAAACAAAACTAAAATAAAACCAAAAAATTACTGAAAGATTAACTGCATGTCAAATTGTCAACGTGTAGTCGTGTTTTTGAATTTGTTTACTTCAGAATATGGGGGACCACAAACCCACAACTCGGCTGGTAACGCATCAATTTCCATCGTTTGAGTAATTTGTTGAAACCACCACCACTGTCCACTTAATGACTTAACCAATCAGTCACTTTGATCATCATGATTGTCATTTGTGACACTAAAGTGTTGTTTAACGGCTACTACATCTATCCATTTATATATATTAATATATAATGCTTTGTAAGTCTGATTCTTTTTTCCATCTTTTGGAGAACGGGAAGAGGAGAAAATAAAAAGAACTTGTTTTTCATATTAGTGATTTCTTTATGGTTATGGTGGATTCGGTACTTAAAACTTGAACCAGTATTACTAGCTACTTCTTCGTATAAATGCATTTTATTTATGGATGTTGAAAAAGTGGATTCGTGATCTACTAACTGCTATCTTGTTGAAGATAAAAATATTTCGATGAACAAACGGGAGGTTCAAGTAATAATCGACAATAATATAGAAGGCAATTTTGAGAATTTTCACCAACTATGAAGTAATTGTAGATGACGATTACGAGCTCCCAACGGATATCTTCTTAAAGTTTTCTTTAACTTCCTTTGAAATCTTATACTTCATCTGTTTCTTTTTAAGTGCAACACTTTGACTTTTGTATTATTTACATACCTCACTTTGACCACATTCTTTTATTAATATATAAAAGCAAAATTGATCATATGACGTGTTGTTGATTTGTTTCAATGAATATTTTTATGATATCAACTTTGTATCACTCTTACAAATACATTATTAGAGATATTAATGGTCAAAGTTTTACGTTTGCAAACACGAAAGCCAAACTGTTGCACTTATTTAAAAACAGAGGTTAGTATTATGTTTAGAATATATGTAAAAATCGAAAAATGATAAAATAAAGTCCATTTATATTAAGTAGTAAATCCAGAGAATCGCGTGCCGAAGTTGATTGAAGTAATTGTTGGTCAGTTTGATTCAGGTTTTTTTATGGTAGATTCGAGTGAAGTTGGGAGTGTGTGTGAGAGATATGTACTCTCTCCGTTTCATTTTAATTGTTACACTCTGATATTTTATACAATTCACAAATTTTACTTTGACTATCATTTGTGATTTATATGCAGATGAAAATATAGTCACGTGGAATCTTGTTAGATTCATCATAACATGTATTTTATTAATATGTATTTTTTATAATTTTTATAAATACAAAACTAAAGATATATGTCTTCAAAGTTTTACATTGACATGCGTGAAGAATGTAAGTGTGTAGATTAAAATGAAACCGATGGAGTAAGATATTAGGCAAATTGTATAGTTTTCTTATATGTTAATTAGGATATTATTATGTTTAGTTTAGGAAACAATCTTGTGAGAGATTCTTGTTGACCATGTCCATATCATATTCTATTCTACAATTAGAAGTGAGCCAATAATACTTTGATTCTCTTCCATAAATTTATCAGGTTGTGTTTACAACCTTGAATTTGTCGTGTAAAAGACCGCCTATTTTTAAAGTAAAACTAGGTAATGGTAAGCCCAATATTAAAAAGAGAATTAGTCCAATAGTGACTAGGTTGATTTCCTACAGTGACTAGTTTAATCCATTTAGTTACTAGGTTTACTTTTATATTAAAATTAGACTGTCTCTTTTAATAATTTTTGTAGAACTTTAGTTTGAGTTTATGTCTGGCCCGGTTCATTTAGTTTTAGACGAAGTTCAAGTCTATGATTTTTTTTTTACTCGGTTTATGGTCAGCTCGCCCATTTAGATTCACGTTAATTCGGGCCAGCTATATCAATATATGAGATCCTGTAAGTTTGAAGCACCTCAAAATATGTTGGACACATCTCTATTATATAAGCCAAGGGGAGCAATGGTGTCCCCTTAGAAATTCACTTAATTACCCCTCTACAACATAAATATTACATTTCAAGTTTCCAAATACAACCTCTAGCAGGTAATCAGAACCAATTTCATGCATAAACATGCCAAAATGAAAAACCCTTCAGATCTCTATTAAATCCAATCAACTCATATAATGCTCAATCACATAAACTTAACAATGAAAAAGATTCAATCAAAATAAAAGATTCATATTCAAGAATTTGCCACACATTAATACCAATTACAATAATAAAAAAAAAAAATACACGACATTCTCATTACAGAGACAACATAAATTCAAACTCAAAGAAATTTTCCTATAACACAAACTTAATTACAAACACAAACTTCAACCAAAAAAAGTTCAGTTCTCTTCATAGATTGGAGCTTGACGACATTTTCACATACGATAATCTCAAATTAGCGGATATTTTACTATTAATCAGGTACACATTTTGTTATTGAAAGTAAAAGTATGAGCAATGTTCTATATTCACTAAATCTTAAGAATATCTAATATGTTCGAGTAAATTTAAATTCAAATTACAGTAAATCTTATGAATATGTGTTGTGTTATAACTTTTTTTAAAAAAAAATTAAAATCAAATTACAGTTTACTTAAAATTTCATTCAAATAAACTTGAAATTCAAATTAAATTACATCAGAAATGGTAAAAAAAAAAAATTCAAATTTCTTCAAAAAATATCTTCAATTTTGTGCCCATATACTAAAAAAATGAGATAAAATACTTCAACACGAATTATTTTTGCGTTCAGATATTAAAAAGAATATGAGAAAAAAATACTTCAACCCATATATTAAAATAAAAAATTTGTGCCATAATCGAATTTCAGCCTATCAATTACATATTCAAAAATACCTTATTGATGACATGAAGAGCATCAACATGACCGTCAAAGCTAGCTCAAATTATAACGGTATCATAATCAAAGGTCTCATGAGAGTGAACTCCGCGACCAAGAAGCTGAACTTTGCGAGAACTCACTGAGAAACTCAATGCTTTTCTTCGAAATCCATAAAAGTAGAGATTGAGAGGTTTAGCTAAGAATGATGAGAAATCCAATGTGTGGTTTGATTTGGGAGAAATTGAAGAAAATGATAAAAAAAAAGTGACGATTGCATAAGTGCATTGTTTCAGTTAAATAGAAATGGAAAAAGAACTGCGTGAAATTGAGAGACGGGTTTGTGAATTAGGAGAATAGCTAATTAAGAATTAAAGACAAAGAAATAGAATTGCATTATTTCTGTCTCTTTTTGTCATAATTCATAGGGTTGTTTAGAACTTTGACAAAACAATTAGTTAGAGATGCAATTTCTTACTTATACTTATTTATTAATGTGTTTCTAAATAATATTTGTAAGTATTTCAATCTTTCTTATTCACAAAATGGAGGTGAAATTAGATACAAACTTTCATTTTTTTTGGGTTTGTTTTACTAATGAGTAATAGTTATTCCTAAAATGTCGTCGCACGCATAACGTGCATAAAAAGCTAGTATGTAGTAAGGAATGATTGATATAAAAATGTCTAAATTATACGTCTTATGTTTCTTTTAAGTGCAAAAATTTAAAATTTACACTATTCACACATCTCACTTTCACTGCTTTTTATCCCTACTATACGAAACAAAAAAGATGTTATATTTTCAAATATCAAATTTTTATAATTTTTACAAATACATAATTAATTGTCAAAATTATGCTTTGACAAGCTTTTTTTTTATTTGATTAGAGTTTTTTAAGCTACTCACTCTGTTTTTCGGGCCCTTTACTAGTTTTGAACTTTACATATGAAAGTTATGATCTCTAACCCCTACGGTTCTAATAGAGGATTTAAGGTTTATTTTTGACGATTTTAAATCAAAATTCAAAACCATAGAAGGAACATCCGAGTGCGTCTCAGAGAATTGAACACGAAGCATCACACAAACAAGCACCAGAAATCTTTGTATCTCCACCACTGAGTTACTTAAATGTTTAATTGCTAGTGCACATTTTTTTTTTCAACCCTTTGTAAATTATAATCAAGCCACAAGAAAAGAAATACATATTTGAAGCTCAATACCTCTACTAGAAAAAGTGGTTCTAATACCGGTCTCTTTTTTTAGATCACCTATTCTACTTAAACTAGTTATTAGATCCGGGCTATGCCCCGGGTAAGAAAAATTTCATTTATTAATATTGTACTTTGATATGATATCACTAAATACGACTTGATCTAATGGTTAAAACTTTAGTACATGAACTTGAGGTCACGGGATCAAAACCTATACCATGCAATTTCTAATTTTTTTTATTGTACATGGATTTTTACATGAACGAAAACTCCCTAGGGAGAGCGCCACGTGGCACCGTTCCTGGTTTACGCACACCTTTTAATATATTAGTATAGATACTATATATTTCCTCCGTTTCAAGATAGTTGTACTATTTAACATTTGGTCACTATTTATCAATCAACTTTGATAAGCTTTCTCTCACTATTATATAAGAAAAATATAATCAAGTGGGATCTTGTTAAATTCGTCTCAATACGAGGATTTTAAATATATATACTTTTTATAATTTTTGCTTATACACAATTAGAGATATTAACATTTAGAAAACATCTTGGCAAATGTGAAAAAGCAAATTGGTGCAACTACTTTAAAACGGAGGAAGTACAAGAGAGACAAAGCATACTTCTCTAATCTCTACGCCTAACCGAACAAAACAAAATCCATGCAAGACCGAAATACTTTATTTGAAAAATATTTTCAGAAAGTCATTTAATGATTATAGAAGTGGTCTATCTTACGTTTAACTTTTGTTCTTGAAAAGCAGTACATCTAATCTCCATTATATAAGGAAGGAGATAACTTAGGGCCCGTTCTGTATTACTGTGGTTTTCTGTTTTTTGGTTTTTTATTTTCAAAATTATATTATATGTGTCATGAATAAAAATTTAGTCAAATTTATTGGGAACATGATAATTTTGAAAACTGACAACTGAAAAGTGAAAACCGCTTTTTCTGGTTTTCAGTTTTTCGTTTTTAGTTTTCAAAAAAACTGAAAACAAAAAACGATGAGCGGGCCCTTAGTGTTCAATTTAAACTAATATTATGCCATTAAATAAATAAAAACAATCAAATTTCACCAAACTTTTATGGCAAAATTGGCCTTAACACCATAAACTATTACGCGAGTGCACGCGCTACCAACTTTGACTACAAGTCAAAACACCACAAATTGTAGGCATGGGTGCAATGAGTGTCATAAGCCGTAATTCACTTTTCTTGTCGGAAGCGTGGAATCCATATATAATAATTCTCTTTTTGATTTTGCCCTTTTTTTCTTCCATTTATTCTATATTTTCCTTGATTATAAGCCTAATTCATGTGAACATGTGTCGGGAAAAAAGTTAGGTTTAGTGTTAGTTATGACACTCACTACATCAAGGCAAATAGTTTGTGGTGACTTAGTTACTAGTCAAAGTTGGTGACGCTAAGTGCACCGAACGCCATAATATGTGGTGTTAAGACTGATGTGCTTTATTTGAAGAGGCCAAATTCCAAGACAATTTTATCAAATTTCATGATAATTTTCATTTACTTTCTCACACATTAGGTACATATAAAACTAGTTTGACGTATGGTATTGGCTCAGGATAAATTCATCCAATTGCATATTAAATTAAACGTTCAAAAAATTCAAATTAGTATGTGGTTCGGGAAGAGGTTCAGAACTATGGGGACGAGAGCGGGTACCACCCACTTTCAAGCGAGACCCATGAGTCTTTTTAACATGTGGCATGAGCTTAGTTTTTGACACTTTTTTCTCTTAATTTTGAGGAAAATTTTTAATATTATTAATTCAGGAAAATTGATAAAACTACAGACTAAGGGTCTGTTCTCCCCAACTTATTTCCAGTTCAGTTCAGTTAAACACATCTCAGTTCAGTGTAGCCCCATTCTTTTATAACTATTTTGTTAAATATTATTATTATGTTGGTCTAATTTATTTTACTAATTACTCTTATGATTATTATTTATTTTTATATCATTATTATTAAGTATTATTATTATTATTATTATTATTATTATTATTATTATTATTATTATTATATTACTTTGTTTGTTAAGCTTTACTCATAATTATTACTATAATTATTAGGAGGAACATGGTTTAGCTCAAAAGCACAAATAAACCCACGTTTTTTAGCCCATAAATCAATCAAATCGCGTCAAAACGGTTTATGATGCAATTTTGTGCGGTCCGACCCAATCATTATTTTTATTACTAAATATTATTATATTATTAAATTTAATTATGAAAATAGTAATATTAAATTTACATCTTAGATATTATTTTTATTATATAATTATCATCAAGTTTTTATATTTATACAAATAATATAAAATAATAATTATTAATTATCATTATTATCATTAATTATTATTATTATTATTAATTTTTGATTATTAATAATATTTATTTATGACTACCATTTTAAAATACCCAAAATACTATTATTATTATTCATTATTAATTATTCATTATTATTACTTACCATTACAATTATTATTTAATATTCATATTATTATAGTTTAATTATTATTTATATATTTATTACATTCGATTTAATTCAATTCAGTTTAATTCAATTCAGTCCAGTTCAATTCAATTCAATTCAGTTCAGTTCAGTTCATCTCCAATCAGTTCAGTTCAGTTCAACTGTTTTATGTCAAAGAGAACATACCCTAACACGAAAAATCACTAAGAACAACAAATAGTTTTCTGCCATGTATTGTCCATTTTCGATTCTTGCCTTACGTGTCCTATGTGAAGTAGTTGTCCTTGAACGGCCAAATTAGCCAAAACTAACATGAAGGTTACAAATCACAAGCGCACATATGATCGCGTGAATACAATCGGTGCACAAGTAATATGGCCCTCAATCCAATTAAAAGGAAAAAAAAAAGTTAATTACTCTCATTAATCCCAAAATTTTGGATATATATTTTTTTTATTAGGAAAGATAACTCGTCCAAACACTAACCCTTTCTAGGCTACTAGCTTGCAGGACATACCAGCTCAAACGCTGGGTACAATGCTATACAGCCCAACAGAAAATACCCAAAATATTGTTGGGATGATCACTCGAACCCTGGGTAATTCCCTGAAATTCGAGGTGGTGCTCCACTAAACTACCATCACTCGCTCTCAAAATTTTGTATATACTTGATCGTACTCTTTACTTCCAATAAAATAAGTATCGATCATGACGGATATTAAGACAAAGTGAAATCTTATTTCATTTGAATAAAAAGGATTTATTTTTAGTGGAAAACACTTACATTATTTTTTTCTTTTTAACGGAAAATAAAAGTATAGAATTAATGTTGCATGGTTTACAGGGCCGTTCCTGAATCATTTTTGGCCCAGGGCGAAATAAAATAAAATAGGCCCCTTAATGCATTAGAAATTTATTGAATGAAAGTTTTTATTAAGCTAAACTAAAGTTAGATCATTACATTTTTACAAAAATTGAAGATATTAAGCATTCATATTTCATAGGACTATCTCATTATTTATATTTTCATTTGGCTCAAATTTTCTACCTTCAGGCTTCACTCCACAATGTTGCCCACTGTTTTTACGAAAAGATGGGTGAAAAACTCTCCTTTTATGATTATAAAATTACATTATAAATTTAAGAAAAATTATACATAGACAATAAAAGTATAACACTCCAACAAAAGAAATGATGGCCAAAACTTAGAAGAAAATTTATTTAATTTTAGAATTTATACCAAAAATTTAATTCGCAATAAATTAGAATTGCACTCAACAATAAAATTTAATATAAGAAATCATATTCAAATTTTAAATCTCATTGATCAAATAAAATAAAATCACAAGAAGACTGTAATGGTTACTTGCTTAGGACAATAGAGTGTTTCAGTTAAAAAGAGAAATTACAATGACTGAAAATTAGGAAACGAAATATTAAGGGAGCTGGGAATTTGAAAAGTATTAATTAAATCTTTCACTTATACAAATTAGTTAGGAAACTTTGGAGTTTGGAGTAATCCCACATGACTATTTGAAGGAAGCTTTGGAGTTATTCCCGCATTATTCATTTCAATTGGCAATGTTAAGTTTGATTTTTTTTTTTTTTTTTGAATTAAAGAAGGCTTAACAAGATCTTTTGAAAAATTGGGCCCTGGGCGGGCGCCCCGCCTGCCCCGCCCCAGGGCAGGGCCTGATGGTATAATGTGCGGAGGAGTTTGATGGTGTAAAAGATTTCATATTATCATTAATAATGATGCATTGGAAGCTTAAATTATGAGGATTTTTTGGAAATTAAATTATTATCATGATGGTATTTTTGGTATAATTATTGATTGAAAATATAAACATGACTTATATTTTGGGACACTTTAGAAGAAAAGGGGACTTATATTATGTGGAGAAGGGAGTATATCCTTATTTTAGATATTAGTTTTGAATAACCCGTGCGATGCACGAGTTGTTGTTTATTTTATTTTTTACAAATTTTTGTTAACATTGTTGATATTTTTTTCCTGTGAAATGAGATTTTTCAACACCATTGTATTTATATACTTCCTCCATTCTTTTTGTATTGCAACAATTACCACTTGGAGCCATTCCACTTTTGAAAAAAAAGCAGCTATAGTTGACAATATTGCCTTTATTTTATGTTATTAAAACCGTCATTGATTACTCAAATTGACTTATAAAGTTGCGTTTACTTTATTAAGGATGTACTTATCCCCTACTCTAGCTAACCCCTCCATGCTAAACTACCCTTTTTATTTCATAAAAACCATACCCAAACTCACTGTCACAGTAGAAAAAGGCAGATAAGGTCTATCATTATACTTTAATTTTTAGATTTGTTAGTGTAATATATAAAGTTCATATTTTAATGTTCAATTGAATATTGTAGCTAAGTCTATTATTAAATAATATCCAAATAGTTGATATGACTAACATAATTTTAACATGGAAAATACCCGAATCATGTATTAAGAAAGTAGAGGGTCATAATTTAATAGATTACAGGAAAGAAAGAATAGAGAAAAAAATACGAGTGACAACCACACCCTCAACTTTAGCACATAAACACTAACACATAGAGAATAGAAGATGGAAAACTAAAAGAAGATCATAATGATGGTATCAAGAATAAATTCATTAAATATAAATAAACCTCTATTGATAACCGAAAATACTATTTAAGAGAAATAAAATCTCTTCATCAATCATGACCATATCAGTACGTACCAAACTTTCTCCTTTTTTTATGATATGCGACCTCAAATAGTCTAGAAACTACCTTGATTTTCCAATTTGTTTTAGTAGAATTAAGTTTATTAAAAAAATAATAAGATCTGACATATATATATATTAAAAATAAAAACATAAATAATTAAGTATACAACAAATATTATAGGAATAAAATAATTAGTCAATTGTATACTACCTCTGCACATTGACAAACTTTCATTTGATTCTTCATGTAATGTCATCATTGTATGATACAGGTTCAAAACTATATATATGTATTTTTTTTATCTTTATATAACTCAATTTTTAAAATTATAATTTTGAAAGACATAATTGTTATTATTTCTTATACTACGCTATTTTTATAGTAATTTTTCTATGTATTTAAAATAAAAAATAAATAATACGTTATTTTTTATCTAAATAAATATGTTTGCATAAGTTGTAAAACTATATTTTATATGAAATTTATTAGGAAACATATTTCGAGCATTATTTGATAGTTAAAAAAATTATAATATTGTGATTAATTATGTGGCAAGAGTTATATTTAATTTAAATAATTGAATAATTTACTTTATTTTTTTAAAATCAGAGTGTAATATACACTTATTAAAAACACATTATATATATATAAATATATATATATATATATATATATATATATATATATATATATATATATGTGTGTGTGTGTGTGTGTGTGTGTGTGTGTTAAAACTATTTTTTTCAAAAATTAAAAACCATATGACATGTCTATAGATTTCTATAATATTTTAAGGTTGTTTTTTAAAATCATACTCTAATTTTTTCATCACCCAAAACTCTAATATATATATGTGTAATTTTATCTCTATAGATTTCACTTTTTATTGTAACAACAAAGTTTCCTTAATAAATTTTGTTGCAATACTAAATTGTTTTGGTTCAGTTGAGTAAGTCTGGTGTTTGGATCCTCTAGAGTTCTAAAAGAACTCTATAATATATAGTTTGAGCAATATCAACCATTGTAGAAAAAATCAATTGCACATATATTATCTTTCGAAAATCCCCTCTATTTTTTCTCATCAAAATTTATCCCCTTACTTTCCCCTTACACAAATACGAACCCTTGATTTTAAAAATATATGGTTAATATACAACGCTACCTTGTACAATTATTAAAATTGTAGAGGATCTATACTCGTAAGGCTGATGTTTTGAAAGATAATATATTTAATCCTTTATATTGGACATATGATAAAATGCTATAGTCACGTATAATACACTATAGTTATAGCTAATAATGCCTTACATTTATCTGGTCAAATATACTTTCATGAGTTGTAAAACTATATTCTAAATGGATCTTATTCAAGGTTATTTCAAACACTCTCTGATGGTAAAAAAAACAATGCTTTAGATTAAGATTATATTGTAAATAGATCTTATTTAAGGATATTTCAAGCACTCTCAAATGATAAAAAAAATGACAAGGTTTTGAATTAGGTATCACAAGTTGTATTCAATTAACATAATATAATAATTTATGTTGTTTATTCAAAACCAAACTCTAATTTCTCGTTATCCAAAACTCCTTTTATGTATTTAAATTATAGAACTCTATTTTTAAAAATATTTAAAATAAAAATTAATGACATGAGAGTATTAAGTGTCACTCTATATTTCATAAGTTGTAAAACTATATTGTAAATGAATCTTATTTCGGAGTATATTTCAAGCACTATCCAATGAAACAAAATTATAATATTTCGAATTACGTAGCAAAAGTTACACATAATTTACATAATAAAATAATTGAGGTTTTGTTCATTCATATCCAAACTCTAATTTTATCTTATCTAGAATTCCTTATACATATTTAAATCTATATATAACACTATTTTTGTAAAATATAAAAATAAAATTTGATTACATGACAATCCTACGTGGCGCGCTCTATAAATCTAGAGGAGCTCCCTGCTATGCTACCGAAAAATTCATCACATATATATGCTAGTTTTGAAGCCATTGCGTTGCACGGGTCATTGTTTATTTTTACTTTTTTGCAATTTTTTTGTTAACATTGTGGATTTTTTGCTGATGTGAAATGAGTTTTTTCAACACCATTGTATTTATATACTTCCTCCATTCTTTTTCTATTACAACAGTTACCACTTTGGAAAGTTTCATCTATTGGAACCATTCTACTTTTGGTAAAAAAGCAACTATAGTTGTGAACATCGCTTTTACTTTATGTTAATAAAATCATCATTAATTTCTCAAATTGACTCATAAAATTGCGTTTACTTTATTAAGGATTTACTTATCCCGTACTCTAGTAACCATCTATGCTAAACTATCCATTTTTTCATTTTCTTGAAAATCATGTCCAAACTCATTGTTGTAATAGAGAAAGATTGAGAAAGTATTTGTTATTATCCTTAATTTACAGATTTGTTATTGTAATATATAAATTTAAATTTTTTAATGTTCAACTGAATATTGTAGTTAAGTTTATTCTTAAATAGTATCCCAATAATTGATATGACTAACAAAAGTTAGCACAGTTTTAACATGAAAAATACCCGAACGATACTTTAAGAAAGTAGCGGGTAATAATTTAGTAGATGCAGGACAGAAAAAATAGAGAAAAAATATGAGTGACAATCACAACTTCAACTTTTAATATAGCACATTAACACTAATGCATATAGAATAGAAAATGAAAAAGCCAAAAAGAAGGTAAAAATGATGGTATTTTTTGTTTATCAAGGAAAAACAAACTAGGAAGGATCCCAAGAGATGGGCCACCCTAAAGCATCCTTTCAGATGATCAAAGAAAAAACAGTATCCGGAGATTCGAACCAATACGTAAGATTAGAAGAAGAGTTCCCCCGATGGGCCATCCAATCTATCGCCATGTTACCTTCCCTAAACCCATGGTTGATACGCATATCGTCAAACCATTTTAAATCTTCACCTGCATCCAAAATCAGCGAGTGAATTGCCCAATGATTTTCCAAATCCTTTTAATAGCCTGGATAGCACTCAGATTATCCCCTTCAATAACCAAATTTTTAAAACCAAGAGCAATAGCATTTTTAATACCTTCCCTTATCCCCCATGCTTCTGCAACTAAAATAGAAAATTGTGGACTAAGAGAATTAGCAGCACACAACTTAATTTCTCCCTTATCATCTCTAATAACAAATTCAAAACAAGTAGCCCATCCTTGAATTTCGAACCATCAAAATTAAGTTTAGTAAAAGAAGGAGGGGGAAACCAAGCAGTACTCCTCCTACAAAGCTTTTTAGCCCTACAAGGAAAAGAAGGAAGGCTTTGAGACAAGACATCTTCAATCCTTACTCCATCTAGCTTATCCGCATAAGCTCGAACCATTCTACTTAATTTAGAAGGAGAGAGGGAGTAATGTCTGAATTAACTCCATTTCGATCATACCAAATAAACCACCAAGTTAGAGCAAACTTAGCAATTTGATCCACAGAAATAACTTTGAAAAGGTTGGCTAAGTAATCTTTAAAAGACATATCAGCCTGGATAGGTGGGGGAAGAGACTAATCACAAATTCTAGAAAGTTCCTCAAAAATATTAATGCAAAATGGGTAAGACAATAAGAAATGAGCTAAATCTTCAGAGTGATAATTACAAAAAACACATTCCAGGGAAAGAAAAACATGGGAATTTAATCTTTGGGGGAACTTTTAGACGCCAAATTCAAATAGAGGGGTCTGGGGTGGGAGAATCCAATCCATAGCCTTGAAGTAAAGAGACACCCGATTTAACTGAATAACAACCATCAGGAGAGAGAGCCCAAACTAGCTTATCCTCCATATTATGCATATGAATGTAAATGAGAATAATAGATTTGATAATGGACAGAGGAAGAAACAAAAGAAGCCGAGTTTTATCCCATTGTCTCTCTTGGTTAATAAAATAGTCAACTATCAAATTTTCACTTCCCTAACGAGTAAACTTCACTAAGGGGATACTGGAGAACCTAATTGTCATGTCAAAACGAAATTTTCTCCCCCCTTCCTACTATCCAACAAAACCCTTTTTTAAACGAGTTTCTCAAAGACATTAATTTTCTCCACTGCCAAGAAACATTGGCTTTAGTTTTATAGTCAAATAAATTTTCATCTTTTAGGTACTTTTTAGAAATAATTTTTACCCAAAGATTCTCAAGATTCAAAAGAATTTTCCAAAGCAATTTAAATTGTAGAGCCACAATATTAACTTTGGCTTTCCTAAGGCCTAACCCACCAAACCGTTTTGGTCTACAAACTTTCTCCAATTCTATCAGATTAGAAGCCTTAGAATCAACATGTTTATTCCAATAGAAATTTTTATTGCATTTATCCAACGATTCCAGAATTGAGTTACGCAACGTAAAACATTGCATCTGTAGTTTTCCTTTGTTGCTATATTGGAATGAATAAGAATTGTACGGTCTGCTTGGGACAGAGCATTAGCCTTCCACTTAGACAATTGAGAATGAATATTTTCTTGAATATCCATGAACTTTGTGTTAGTAACTTTACTATAACTTTACTATCTATAATCGGGCAGCGTAGATACTTTCCTAACAAAAAAGATTCCCCCATATGAAGAATGTTCGCAAACGAGGCATCTATAGCAGGTATGGTATTGTGAGAACACTAGTATGCAGATTTATCAAAATTGACTAATTGCCTAGACAACTGCAGTATTTGTGAAGGATATTTCTAATAATGGTACAACTTTCCACGGAAGCTTTAACGAAAATCATCGTATCATCTGCAAAGATTAAAAAAGGAATCTTCACTCTAGTTAGATCGAGTGTAACTCCTATGACTTTGGAGCCAGAAATACTCCATTTTGCAGTTGGCGCGCTAAAATTTCTGCACGTAAGATGAAAATATACGGAGAAAGAGGATCACCCTGACGAATCCCTCGAGACGGGATAAACATTTCACCAGGAATTCCATTAACTAGGACAGAAGAAAACTGTAGAAATACAATCCTTCATCCAACCCCCCCCCCCCATTTCTCACAAAAACCCAATTTCTCGAAAATTTTAAAAATAAAGCTCCACTCTAGCCTATCATAGGCTTTCTCCATATCCAGCTTTATTGCTAACCATCCTTCTTTTCCTTTTTTATTTTTAAAGGAATGAAACTCCTCATGAGTTAGTAAGATTTTATCTTGAATTAACCTCTCTGGAACAAAGGCTCATTGTAAAGGATGGATAATTTTACTTAATACTACTTTGAGGTGAGATGCCATAATCTTAGAAATTACCTTGTAAATTGTAGGAGCATCAATCTCGGGGATTAGAGTAATAAATGTATGATTCACTTCTTTTAATAAATTACCAAAATGAAAAAAGCTTTGTCTGCCTTAAGCACCTAACTTCCCACCAAAGACCAATATTTTCGAAAGAAAAAAGGGGGAAACCCGTCAGAACCTGGAGATTTGTCAGGGGCTAAATCGAAGAGCGCTGTTTTAACTTCCTCCATATTTATTTCCTTACACAAGAAGAGATTATCCTCACTAGAAATAATGGATTCTAACTCCTGAAAATCAACTCCCTCCTTAAAACTACAATCTAGGTTTGAAGGGAAGTGTCGAATAAATGCATTAGCGAAACAATCTTCCACTTGCTTCAGATATGAAACTATATCTCCTTGATCCTTTTTAATAGTAGTTATAAAATTACGATTCCTTCTAATGGAGGCACAAGCATGTTAATATTTTGAGTTTGAATCACTTAATTTAACATAGTTAGACTTAGCTTTCACCTTCCAATGTATCTCTTGGTATTCGAGAAGCTTCGCTTGTCCAATATTTTATTTTGAACATAGATTTAAGCAATTTGGATCTACAAGAAGTTGTTCCTGTATTAATTTAAATTTAGCTTCAACTGTCCTAAGTTGAAGGAAGATATTCCCAACCTAGTAGTAGACCAAATTTTGGCTTTTGCTTTTTAAGTAACTTACAGTTTTTCGTTAGACAATACATATAAGAACCATTAAATTTCGCACACTAAGATTTCTTGATTACTATATCAAAATCTTTCTTTGTCGTCCAAATTTTATCAAACATAAAAGGAGGTGATTTCTGACCTTAATGCATAGCTAATAAAGAAAGTGAAACATGACAATGATCCGAAGATGTAAAAATATGATCTTTTACTTTAGCGCTATGAAATTGATTTAACCAATCCAGATTAGCAACACCTTTGTCTAACCTTTCTAAAATATTATTAGGACCACTACGTTTCTTTCGCCAAGTATAAGCTTGACCACTAAAAGGTAATTCTATACATTCAAGAGAAGAGGCGATTCATATAATTTAGTCGGGCAAAAGTAAATTCTACCCCTCCTACTTTATCATTATGACTACTAAGCTCATTAAAATCTCCTAATATAATATATGGACAATTGAGAAACTGAACATAATTAATTAATTCTTCCCAAAACACTAATTTTTGACTATGATTAGGGAGAGCATATATAAAAATAAGCTTAAAAACGCAGTTCATATATAGTAATTGCACATTGCAAACCATTACTCTATCAAATTTTGCTTCAGCATTAAACAAGAAGGGATTACTAGGGAGATCCCAAAAAAACCCACATACCACCTGCGAAACCAAAAGATGGGAGGAAGTCATGATGGTGAAGCCCAATTAGTCTTACACAAGCCTCCGAAAGAGGAGAAGATACTTTGGCTTCACAAAGCATATCATGGCATGAATCTTATTAAATTTACAAAAACATTTAACTTTCTCCATAGCAAGATGTCTCTTACTACCCTGATATTCCAAAAACTAATATTCATAAAATAGGCAGGTGGAAGATAGAACTTGACTAAGTTCTACCCCTCTTCAGATTGGATGTAGCTGATTCTTCATCATAGTCCATCTTCCTTCTCTTAGCAGAGCTGGAAGCAGATGCATTCTCCTGGAGGCTAGCCCCTTCGACTCCCATCCCCTCAATCTCTATTAATAATAAAACTAACCTCTATTAATAATAATAATAATAATAATAATAATAATAATAATAATAATAATAATAATAATAAATACTATTTAAGAGAAAATAATCTATTCACCAATCATGACCATATCAAGACTTATTAAAGTTCCTCTTTTTTATGATCTGTCACCTCAAATAGTTTAGAAACTTGAACCTTGATTTCCCAATTAGTTTTAGTAGAATTAAGTTTATTGAGAAAAAAATAAGATCTGATACATAGATATATAAAAAAAGAAAAACATAAATAATTAAATATACAAGAAATATTATAGGAATAAAATAATTACTCAATTGCATAATACCTCTGCAGTGTCGTTGACAAACTTTCATTTGATTTTTCATGTATTATCGTCATGTTATGATATAGGTTCAACACTATATGTACATATTTTTTATCTTTATATAACTCAATTTTTTAAAGTATTATTTTGAAAGAAATAATTGCTATTATTACATGTAATATGCTATATTTATAGTTTTTTTATATGCATTTAAAATAAAGAATAAATAATATGTTATTGTAATACACTATCTTTACGTTTATTTTTATTTGTATTTAAAATAGAAAATGAATTGTACATTATTGTTCATCTAAATAAATATATTTTTATAAGTTGTAAAACTATATTGTATATGAAAATATATTTCGAGCACTCTCCAATGGTAAGAAATTTATAATATTACGGATTATGTAGGAAAAGTTATATCAGTTACCCTTTTAGTAGACATTCTTTGAGTGGTTGGTTTGTTCTACTGGGATACTCAGCAGTTTCCTGGAAGACCACGAAGCAGCCTACTGTATCTCTTTTTTTGTCGAGGCAGAATATCGTTCTATGGTTGCTATTGTTTGTGAATTAAAATGGTTGAAACAGCTTTTGGGAGATCTTGGCGTCCAACATCCTGCTGGGATGTGATTATTTTGTGATAGTCAATCTACTTTATACATTGACAGGAACCTTGTCGTTTTCCATGAGCGCATAAAACATATCGAGTCTGATTGTCATTGTGTTCGGGATGCCGTGACTGAAGGCATTGTTACTCCATCTTATGTGCCTACCAAGTTCCAGCTGGCGGATATTTTCGCTAAAGCCGTCGGATGGACTCAGTTTGAATTTTAGTTATCCAAATTGGGCATCCAAAATTTGCATGCTCCAACTTGAGGGGGGTGTGAGGAAATAGGAATCTATTCAGTATTTATTGTTAGACTTCATTATGCAATAGGATTTCTTTTTCTATTTAGATTTGATGAAGGACTCTTGGTGATAGGCTGTATAAATAGATTTTCCAGATTAATGTGAGGGGTGAAGGAAATTGATTGAAATCTTACACTTTTCCACTCTAAAATTCTCCATATATCTACCCGTTTTCTTTATGTTGGGTGGGTTGAGGGGTAAAAAAAAGAAGAGCATAATTATACTTGGTAGCAACTTACAAAAATGATCGCCTCCCTTTATATCTTGTTTTGTTGGGAGTGATTTGCAATAGAATGCATATGATCACTAATGATGACTTCGAGAAACTGTGAATTTGTGGATACCATCTACATTCACTGCTCCTTTCATTAAATAGGGACAATTGTCAAGAGATCATAGGAACTCTTATTCTCACTAAAAATTAATAAGAAATCCTCGTAATGACCTTTTCAATGCCATTTTTTACCTTTTCTCTTTTGCATTGGCCTTTCGTGCTTTCAGAAATCATATAAGCTTAGATTATGCCCAACAAAAGAATATATAAAAGCATTATTTTCTTTGGCTTTGGATTTTGTAATTGTGTAATAGTATTAAGAATCTTTACCCAATAAAACACCTTAAATAACTTATAAGAATGAGTTACCATTAAATAACTTCATAGCTTTGCTTTTAAGGATGTTTGTGTTGTTGCAGGTTACTTAAACTCCTTAGTTTGACGGAAATCAGCTAACTAAAACAACACATAAAATAAAAAATCAGCTTTCTAAAGCAAAGGCAAAATAGAATAATTAATTAATATAAACATAGTTTAGGCCTCTTATAATAAAGTTCACCTAAATTCTTCTACTTCCTCCGTTTTATAATACTCGATACACTTTACATTGTGGGAAGTTTCACATTACTTGTTACATTTCCTTTTTTTTCAGCAATAAACTCTCTCTATCTCTCTCCTCTCACATGGGGTCCTTTTCTTTTTACTCTCTACTTCTCTCTTTTGCCTAGGAGTCCGTAAATTGAGAAGTGTAGCGAGTAATATAAAACGGGGGAAGTATGTACTTTTGATTTTAATAAAAGGAGTACAAGGACATAAATTATTTTGCACATATGTAATTATATTATAACTCATGACGTTATAATTCTTGGCATAATTTTTCCGACAAGCTAACAAGAAGTTTTTTAATTATTATTAAGAAAGATAATTGGTAAGAAAACCAACCCCTGCTAGCTAAGAGGCTGGATATAAGGCTAAACAACCCAAAAATAAATGCCCCAACATATTGTTGGAATAAAGATTCAAATTTTGAACAATGCTCTGTATGTAATTTGGGGTGGTAGTCCACTGAACTATCACCTCTTTATTTCGAAAAAGGAATGTCTTAATTGTACATGCCATAAACAACACAAAATCATGCTATTATGTCTTAACTGAATTCTAGTAATATCTAACTTAAATGAGCAAATTACCACTTAGACATGTTACTTGTACAATATTAAATGATGGAAAGCATAACATTGATCTTCCACTACTTTTTGGTGTACCTCTAGACCTTTGGGCCGACCATTTCTATGATTAAGCGAAACTTTTTTGCTGCTCTGGATGACATTCCCTTCTCATCATCCATATGCCTTTGGTTTTTTTTTTTTTTTTTTTTTCCCTTTTTAAAAAAGAAAAGAAATTGGGCACCCATGTCTTCTTGATATCCAGATATTTTTCATGGTGGCAGTGGCAGTGTAATATTCAAGTAACCCAAATTTTTGTTTTAATAGATTTAAGTAACCAATTCGTATTGCCTTTTTTCTAAAATAAAGCGTTTCGGGCAGCTACTAAGCTAGCACACACTGACAAATAAATATAACAATCATGATAATTTTAGTACTATCAAGAAATTGTATAATATATAATGGCAATTACATGATAATACCTAAATAATGATAGTAATATATCGATAACATGATAAACGAAATTGGTAACTATTCGTAACAAAATCTAAATTTTGCAGTGTGTTCATTAATCTGCTAACAATCAAATAATATGAAAGGCTTTTATTCTACGGAGTTTTAGGAGAAATAATGTTTTGTGACGTAGAATGAAAAAGAAAAGATTAATTTATATCAAAGTTGAATGTGTGTGTGATGAAAAATTAGTGTTTCGGCCCATTAACCCCGCTAAGGGTCCCGCGCCAGCTGGCACAGCCACACAGGCATTGTGGGACCCATCCTTCACGACGTGGCCAACAGTCTCTTGGACTCCCAACTGACAACACCACCAATCCCTAGAAGGCCCATCCTATCAAAAAGGTCCCCTCCTAGGAATTACCACTGCTATAAATACCCATTGTCCCATCAAGGAAAAATTATTGAATTCTTACCTAACTAAACAGAACTTCTCACTCTAGACTCTCTCTCTGCCTCAATCATCAACTGACTTGAGCGTCGGAGGGGCGATCCTAGAACAACCCCCGGGGTAGTCTAACGTGTTTTGCAGGATTCCGGTGAACAGATACCCAGCTCCGGAACCATATCCTTGGATTAGGGACCTGCTCATCACAGATCATTAACCTTAATTTCTAGACAAAAACAGTTAGTAGTCACATTCTAAAAATAGAAACAAAAGAAATAGGTAAACTGATAAGGAATATCGCAAAAAGGAATACGGGTAAACTAATAAAAATAGGAGGGAATATATCAATATTTTTAACATCTTATGACTATTTCTTTCATGTTTTCATATAATGTCTTTACTACTCAGTATTCCCAAAATAGAAAGGTTCTTTCCTTTAGAGTTGGTTTACTTTGGAAATACGGATAATTAAAAAATGCAAATTATTAGGTGTTTATGCCAGTAAACAATGAATGTAACAATTTTATTTGAATCATACCTTTAATTGTTTCAAAAAAGAAATTGGCAAATAAAAAAGAAATTAAGAACTTTGAATCACTTTTTTAGCAAAAATAAAAAAAGATATATAGGAGAAACTTTGATTCCTTTGATATGTAATACAAAACTTTGGTGAATGATACAAACTTTTTCTTGGAAGTGAAGATTGTTTGGGCTTTTTCTAAGGATTGCCGAGCTTAAAGGAAACTAAAGCCCAACAGGCTCCTAAGCCCTTCAGGGTCCCATTCAAGGTGGCTTCCTCCAGCTGTCAGTGCCTTCCAGCTAGCCTACAGCTGGGAGCCCCTAAGCACTATAAATACTCAACCCCTCATCATGAGAAGGTATTGAATTCTTACCTAACAAACCAGAGCATCTCTTCTAGACTTTATCTCTCTAGCTTGATCACTGACTTGAGCGTCGGAGAGGCGATCCGGAACCATCCGGGGCAGTCTAACCTACTTTTGCAGGATTCCGGCGTACGGACTATTGACACAGGACATTCAGATCTGACCCGGTATTTCCTTGACAAGGCAATTAGCATCCTTAATTTCTAGATAGAAACAGTTTGGCGCCGTCTGTGGGGATAGTATGAAAAGTTATTTCGCCACCACTCATTGAGACTTATCTCAGTAGCTACTCAGCTTCGATCTTCAATCTTTGAACGCCAGTTAACAATGGCACCAACCAAAAACACCCGCGGCAAGCAAGCCTCTAACCAAGTCCCTCGACCGAAGAGAGGCCACTCACCCCCACATAATAGGGAGGCTGAGCAGATCCCCTCACCGGGTCGGAGGTCGCCCACCGTTCAAACTCTGGACCCCCGGTCAGCCTCTCAACAAATTCAGAATGTTGAGCCCCAACCGCTCTTTGCGGCCGACATTGCCCTTATTACTGCCCAACTCCAAGAAACCTTTCAAAAAGGTATGATGGACATGATGGCCATGCTCCAGCAGAGGCAACACCAGCTCATCCCACTCAATCAGCCTGAGCACAGAGAGCGCACTATAGTCCGCTCTCAAAGGGATCAAAGGGATGTGCACTCTCGTTCTAATCGGGATCAGCAGCCTAGCCGGCCACGATCCGATGCGAGGGACCCAAGTCATCGAGAAAAAGAGAAGTCAGCACGACAGGGGTCGGCCCGTCAGCATGCGGAGACCCACGTATCCAAGTCCCCAAGAGGGGGCGCGGGTCGGAAGCCCCAAGACGCCCGGGACTTTCTTAACAAGAAGCGCCTCAGCCAAGGCTACGACGCCCGGGAGTTTCTCAACAAAAAGGCGCATAACCGAGAGGGTCATGGGGACTCAGCCCATTCTCAGCCGCCTAAGCTGACTGGAGTGGGGCTCAAGTTCCTGATCCCCTTCAGTCAGGAAATCCTGGGGACCCCAACCCCGGGAAAAATTAAAACTCCATTGATCGAGCCATTCGCGGGCCTAACCGACCCCGACGATCATATGGCCAGCTACAAAGCTCAGATGAGCGTTCAGACCAGCTGTGAGGCCACCTGGTGTCATTTCTTCCCCACCACCCTCAAAGGTCGTGCCCTCAACTGGTTCCAAGAGCTCCCAGCCGGGGTCATCACGGACTTTGCCATACTTGAGCACCTCTTCATCCACCAGTTCGTCGCTGGAAAGAGACAAAGGAAGACCAGCCTCCACCTCATGGGGGTGATGCAGGACAAGAATGAGCCCCTGGCGGACTACATTAAGAGATTCAACGAGGAATCCCTCAAAATCACCGACTTGCAAGACGCGGTTGCTTTTGCCGCCCTTATGTCTGGTCTTCAACCAGGTCGGCTCAGGTGGTCTTTGGCTGAGAATGAGGTAAAAACCTTCTCGGAGGCCATGCCTAGGGCCCAGAGATTTATCCAAGCAACGGATATCTGTCGTCATTCAGACGAATGGGGCAAGAAAAGGAAAGATGAGGGGAACCATAGGGATCAGCCTAAATATCAGAGAACGGGAGGCCGAGGGGACCGGCTTACTGACAACGGCAATGATCCTCGGTTCAATAAAAATCGGAAAGAAATCTATTTTGACATCAGGAACAAAAATTGGCTTCCTAAGCCAGCACCCATTCGGACATCGTCGTCTCGAAGGAACAAGAGCTTATGGTGCGATTACCACAAAGAATGTGGGCACACCACCAAAGACTGTAGAGAGCTCAAAAAATCCTTGGACGGTTTAGCCGACCAGGGAAAGCTCAATCACTACCTAAAGCACTCGACCAAGGAAAAGGGGAAGCAAAAGGTGGGTCAGTCGAACAGCGGGGACACTGAAGGGTTCATCGGTGTCATCGCAGGAGGATTCGCGTCGGGAGGCCTGACCGGCCGAGCACGCAAAGCCCACCTCCAAAATAAACCTCAAGCATCAAGTGCTCGATGTCCAGCTACCCCGACCCAGCTGCCCGGTCATGACCTTTGGGGAACCCAGTCGGACGTTACATACGCCACATGATGGCCCTCTGGTCATCGAACTCAAAGTGGCAAATACTCGGTTAAAGAGGGTGTTGGTAGATAGCGGGTCATCCGCTGACATCATCACCCTCAATTGCCTCAAGAAGCTGAAGTACACCGAGCGGGATGTCACCCCCCCTGAATCAGCCGCTCATAGGCTTCGGGGGCAACTCTGTCCACCCGGTCGGGTCAATAAAACTACCCACTCGGATGGGTGAAAAAGGGAAAGGGAGAAGCCTACCAATCGACTTCTTGGTGGTGGATCCCTTTGCCATATAACATAATAATGGGGAGACCCACGCTGAATAAGGCTAAGGCCGCCATATCCACCTATCAGCTCCTCATGCAGTTCGAAACTGATGACGGAAAGGTGGGAAAGATTCAAGGCGACCTGCAAACAGCAAGAGAGTGCTATGTGAATGGCCTCAAAAATAACGACGTCCAAAAGGACTCGAATAACGACGTCCAAAGGGACTCGAAAAAGCGAAAGTATGAAGAGGGTCAGCCCTCAACCGGCCTCGGGGTATATATAACTGACAACCCCAAACAATACGAACGCCCTCAGCCAGCCGAGGAGGACGAAGAGGTTGCAATCGGCCAGGACCCCAGTCGGACTGTGAGGGTAGGCAAAGCCATGGACCCTCAAACAAGGCAGGATATCATCCAAGTGCTCGCAGAGTATCAAGATGTCTTCGCCTACGAGGCCACGGAAATGCCTGTCCTCGACCCAAAAGTCATGTGCCATGAGCTTAACATCAAAGAGGGGTTCAGACCGATCAAGCAAAAGCTCAGGCACCAAGGTCCTAAAAGAAATGTTGCAGCGGCCGCGGAGGTCAAGAAGCTGCTGGAAGCTGGCTTCATTCAAGAGTGCCAGTACTCAGAGTGGTTGGCCAACGTGGTGCTGGTCAAAAAGCCGAGTGGGGCATGGCGGATGTGCGTAGATTTCACTGACTTAAACAAAGCCTGCCCGAAAGACAATCACCCTTTGCCGAAAATTGATAGGCTGGTCGATTCGACGGCAGGGCACGCCCTTCTCAGCTTCATGGACGCAAATGTCGGCTATCACCAAATTCCCATGGCCGAGAAGGACCGGGTTCACACGGCATTCATCACTCCTCAGGGGGTCTATTGCTATAAAATGATGCCGTTCGGCCTCAAAAACGCGGGAGCTACATATCAACGAACTGTCAACAAAATCTTTCACGACCAATTGGGTCGGAACATCAAAGTATATGTTGATGATATGATAGTCAAAAGCAAGGCCCAGTCGGATCATCCGGCAGATTTGAGAGAAACGCTGAGCACCCTGAGAAAGTACCGAATGATGCTTAACCCAAAAAAATGCGTCTTCGGAGTCAAAGGTGGGAAGTGTCTCGGATTCTTAGTGGATGAAAGAGGAATCGAGGCCAACCCGGACAAGATCAAAGCCGTCTTAGAGATGAAGTCCCCTCGGAATGTGAGAGAGGTACAATGCCTAACCGGCTGCCTAGCGGCACTCGGACGCTTTCTCTCCAGATCGGCTGATAAAAGCTTGTCAGTCTTCAAAGCCTTGAAGCGAAAAGAATTCACTTGGGATGACGAAGCCGAACAAGCCTTCACCTACCTCAAAAATCACTTGGCAACTTTGCCTAAACTCATCTTCCCCTTGCCGGGGGAACCCTTATTCATATACTTGGCTGTCTCGCACTACGCTCTTAGCGCAGTCCTTGTAGCCGAGCGAGAAGGAAAACAACATCCTGTCTACTTCATCAGCCACGCCTATAGAGGGGCTGAGGCGAAGTACAGTGATGTCGAGAAGATGGTCTTTGCCTTAGTAATGGCAAGTCGGAAGCTCAAGTCCTACTTTTAAGCGCACCCCATCAAAGTCCTAACCGGACAGCCGCTTCGAAAGATCATTGAGAGTACGAACCATTCAAGTCGAATGACTGATTGGGCGGATCAGCTAGCGGACTTTGGGCAAGAATTCGAGCCACGAAGGGCAATCAAAGCCGAAGCCCTTGCTGATTTCATCACCAAATGTGCAACCAGACCTCCGGTCGGCTCGCAAGAGGAATGGGAATTACTGGTCGATGGATCCTCCACAAAAAATGGTTGTGGAGCCGGCCTAGTTATCAAATCCCCGGTCGGGGATAAAATTGAGTATGCTGTTAAGTTCGAGTTTCTCGGATCCAACAACGAAGCCGAGTATGAAGCCCTTATCCTCGGATTGCAACTCTGCATCCTGGCCGGAGCAACATCAATCGTAGCGAAATCCGACTCACAACTAATTGTGGGTCAGATTTCATGAGAATACGAGGCCAAGGAAGATAACATGAGAATGTACTTGGCCAAAGCTCGAGCTGTCATTGGAAGGTTGGTCGGGTTCCGGATCGCTCACATTCCCCGCTCGGAAAATCAACAGGCCGACGCCCTAGCTCGGATGGCCAGCTCTGCGGAGGGGTCGGCCCCCAGAACCATAACTTGGGAAGTGCTGAAGGAACCCATCATAAATGCCAAAGAGCAACTCGTCCTCAACCGTTCCTCGAACTGGATGGACGAAATTGTGAAGCACTTGCAAGACGGAACCTTGCCAAGCGACCCTAAAGAAGCCGACCGGGTCAAACATAAGTCAGGTTGGTTCCTATGGCATGATGGCCAACTCTACAAAAAGTCTCTCACTCATCCTCTTCTCAAGTGTGTGACCCCCGAGGAAGGAAACTACATCCTCAGGGAAATACACCAAGGGGCTTGCGGGAGCCATCAAGGGGGCAGAACAATAGCCGGAAAGGCCTTAAGAGCAGGGTATTACTGGCCCACCTTGAAGGCAAATGCCTCGGATCTAGTCCGGCGATCCCCCTTTTGCCACATCCACTCGGACATACCAAGAGCACCTGCTACTCCCCTTACCACAATTCAAGCAGTGCTGCCCTTCGATAAGTGGGGCATGGACTTACTCGGACCTTTCCCCCCGGCATCAGGGCAAAGGAAGTTCTTGATTGTAGCCATCGACTACTTCACCAAGTGGACAGAAGCCGAACCACTGGCATCAATAACTGACAAGCAAGTCCAGATGTTCATCTGGAGAAACATCATCACCAGGTTCGGAATTCCAAGAGCTCTGGTATCAGATAATGGCCGACAATTCAACAGTGGGCCGACCCGAGACTACTGCGCCCGATTCGGCATTCAAACAAGGTTTTCCGCCGTCTCCCGTTCCCAAACCAATGGACAAGCCGAGTCAGCCAATAAAATTGTCCTAAAGGGAATCAAGAAGTCCCTTGACGCAGCTAAAGGGGCGTGGGTAGATGACCTACCCGACGTCCTTTGGTCGGCCAGGACAACCATAAAAGAAGCCACGGGGCATTCCCCTTTCGTACTGGTATATGGCAGCGAGGCCGTCCTCCCAGTTGAAGTGGGCATTCCTTCTCCTCGAATAACATTTTATGAGTTTGACAAAAATGAAGAAGAGAAACCCATAAGCTTAGACCTGCTGCCCGAAACCCGAGGCAACGCTCAACTACAAGCCATCCGGCACAAGCAGAAGATCACTCGGCATTTCAATAGACGAGTGAAGCCCAGGCCGATCTGCCTTGGTGACTGGGTCGTCCGAAAAGTGGAAGCTACTGGACTCTCCCACCTTAAAGGGAAGTTGGGGGCAAATTGGGATGGTCCCTATAAGGTTACAGAGGTCCTCAAACCAGGGACCTTCCGACTCGAGTCCCCCGAAGGAGTTCCCCTGACTCGGCCCTGGAACCTGGACAATCTCAAAAGATACTATGTATAATTTATTTTTGTTACTTGCAGTAGGGGCATATTGTACAACCAACGCCTCCTAGTCGGATTTAACTAGCTAAATTCGAATGTAGCAACTCGGACTTAACCAGTCCATGTATCAAGTCGGGTTTTTTCCCTATGAAATGGAAGACTTAGCCAGTCTATTATAAAAATGTTGCAAGCAAGACTTAACCAGTCCATTATAAATTGTGATATTGCAAATAACAAAAGATTAAATTGCATGACAAAATGACAAGTGAAATTGCAAAATAACAGTTGTATTTCATTGATAAAGTTGCAAAACACAACCAAAAGTTTGCAAAAAATACAAGGATAAAGGCGAAAATACAAAAGGCCCAAAATTACAAAAGCACTCCATCGGAGAGGCCATTAGCAAAATAAGCTAAGAAAACAAGGAAGATAGGCCTAAGGAAGCTGGATGGAAGGGTCGGCTTCAGGTTGCTCGGCCGTGATCTCAGGAGGAGGCTGCTCGGTGCTTCCGCCGTCCTCAGCATTTTCATCATCATCGTCGTCATCTTCCTCATCGTCCGTGCTGGCCTCCTCGGCCATCTTGGCATGAATCTCAGCGGCCTCGGCTTCAGCGAGCTCTTGGTAGCGGGACCAGACCGAATTGCAGTCCGCTGAAGGGCACGAGTCGGCAAGAGCGGCCTTGAGCTTGGAGAGCGCCTCGTCCTCGCCCATCTTATGAGAGGCTTGGCCTACGTCGGCGCAGAACTCCGTGCAAGCATCAGAGGCATGCCACTCAGCGAACCATTCCGCCTGAGAACGGGAGGCCTTCGTCTTGGCTTCCTTCAGCTGAGCCTCGGCCGTACCCAGCTTGAATTTAACTCTCTCCAAGTCGCCTTGGATTCGAGTCACTTCGGCCTCTGCGGTAGCCTTGGCCGATTCAGCATTGTCTTTGGCCACTGTCAGGTTGGCCCTCTCCCGCTTCCAGTCTTCCTGCTCCTTCTTCCAGGCTTCCTCGCCCTTGTTGATCTTCTCATTAACCTCGTTCAACCGCATCTCGGCCAGACGTTTACCTTCCTTAGCTTCGAAAAGCTCGTCGAAGTGCGTCCTGGCCGCCTCCTTCAGTCCCTGGACCTCTTGAACCAGCGCAAGCCGGTCCTCGGCCACCTTGGTCATCCGGATAGAAAACCGTCAAGAGAGAAGTTAGTTAAAAGGGGCAAGTTAAGAAATAAAATGTAAAGTGAATAAAGTTACTTACGTCCATCCAGGAGCGAAAGAGCTCGCTCGACTCGTTTCTCCCATTCACCGCCCTGATATGATCTCGGTCGGTTTGGGTGCAAAGGATTTCCAGCGCATCGCTGATCCTCTGCTTCTTCTCTGATTTGGACAGTTGGGTAAAGGGGAGCGGCGCCTCAGACATAGTCTGCTCGGCTGGAGACCCCCCCTGCACGTGGTCCGGACTTTGAACCGGCTCGAAGTCCGAGGCACAGATGGATATATGAGTATTGTCATCATCGGACACCGGCCGAGGGCTGTTCACCTCAAGAGAAGGCTCTTTCCTTGCCTTCTTCGCAGAGGCCTCCTTCTCGGCCCGAGCCTTAGCCAAGGCCTTCTCGGTCATCTCGACCTTTGCCTCGTCCCGCTCCTTGCGCTTCTTCGGCTTGGGGTTGGACGGGTCCTAAAAATCCCAAAAGTTGGTAAGATTGTAAAGCATAAACAAAACCAAGTCGAATGGAAAAGATTCATACCTTAGGCTGGGGGGGGGGGGTTGTTGATCTTGTTGGCCTTCATCTCAGCCCTTATCCGAGCGGCCTTCAGAGCAGCGGAGGTCAGTCGTTCGGCCATCTCTTGGTCGGTTTCCTTGATGAATGCGAGGGAAGCTTCTGCAAAAGCATGAAAGAAAGTTAGAAAGGCATAATAAACAAAGCAAGAAGACAAGTCAACCAGACCCCCCATGCCGAATTACCCTTGGGGAAAGCTGGGCTCAGACCGAAGGCCGCCAAGAAGTTTTCATTCTTAAAAAGTTTGCAGCTCGGGAGCCAGTTCCCCGCTAGGAAGACCTCTCCACCATCAATTATCTTGGCCTCCAACTGCATGTAAATTGCGGCCACGACTTCCTCTTCCGATAGCTCGGGCACTTTAAAGTTCAGACAGTGGTTGGGGTCGGCAGATGGAGGCACAGTCGGGATACCCCACTCTCCCCCATAATATACGAAGGCAAACCCTCGGCGGAACCCCTTTTGAGAAGAGGGAAGGTCGAGAACGGTTCGGTAGCCCCGCCGAGCCTGTAAGCACCACCAACCAGGACCATGCTCCCCGGTCGTCATTTCACATAACTTGTACATATGACGCCATAGGGTAACGGTCGGCTTAACCCCGAGGACGTCACAGATGACTTGAACTGCCAAAATTCCTCCCCATGAATTCTGAGACAACTGACCCAGGCATAAATTGTAGGCGTTCAGCAGGTCCATCTCAAACTGGGTCAGAGGAAACCTCAAGCCCATCTCCATAGCCTTGTAATAAAAAGTCGTGCATCCGGGAGGAGGAGCTAAGATGGTGTGGTTGGCATCGAGTCAGACCAGCAAGAAGGGGTCCTTAATCTGAAATTTGGCCGCTGGGCCTCGGGGGTCCTCCAGCAGGGCCTTTATTAGCGACGGAAGGGGGAACTTCGCTCCCGGTCCGCCTTTTGGATCTATATCTGGATACGCGAAACGCCCGGACGTGGAAGCCTCGCCTTCTTCTCCCGGCATAGTTACCCTAACTACACCATCAGACACATATTTGTCTAAGTAACTCTTCGAAGAGGGATAGGCCAGGGACACCTCCCATGGTAGGGGGACGGCACCCTCGGCCTCCTCCTCCTCGTCTTGCGAAGGAGTACTCGGGAGGGAAAGCACCTCAGGCACAGCCGAGGGATCGGGGCAACTTATTAAAGTTGACACCAATACCATTCCCATACCCCTCACCTCCTCGGCTAAATTATAAGGAGGTGAAGGAGGAGGTGTCACCGACTCGGACGAGCTCCCCATTATTTATCAACAAGAGGGGTTGGCCGATTTTATTAAAAGAAAGAGAAAAAGACTTAGCGAAAAATCAAAATAGAAGCGTACCTGGTCGGACGAAGAAATGAAGCCCGGACTTAGAGAGAGAAAGAGCTGGGAAGTAGAGAGAGAAAGAGCAGAAAACTTGAAATCTAGAGAGAGAGAAATGTGAAGAAAAGTGACAAATCTCTCTCCTCTCTCCCTACTTATAGGCGATTTTCTAGGGTTCCGCGTCCCGCGTCAAAATATGGACTAGGACCTGCTTTTCCGCCCTCTTAATGGGCCTCTCAGATGGCCCAAAGTAACCCAAAGGCGCGGTCCTAAAGAAGGCGAAGAGTCACGAAGTGCCATAAATTGCCGGAAGTTGAATCGCCACCATGTTTTCTAGCACGCCAATAATCCACGATTGCCACGTGGCATTCTAGGTTTCAAGTGGCCAATAAGTTCATCAGCTTAAATTTCCATTAAGTTCATCAACTCAAGTTTCACCAGCTCAGGTTCATAAGCCAAGATCACTAGCTCGGTCACTCTCGCCAGCAATCCAAAATTCCCGGCACCGACTCGGACAAGCATGGGGCTCATTGGCCCCTCATCCGAGCCGCGTCCACCTAGCTCGGCCCAAGGAGGCTCTCCTCTTTGGTTGAGTCAATCTCCTAAGTCCCCGATTGACTTAGCGAGAGCAGACACCGGCTCGGACAAGCATGGGGCTCATTGGCCCCTCATCCGAGCCGCGTCCAACCAACTCGGCCCAAGGAGGCTCTCCTCCTTGGTTGAGTCCATCTCCTAAGTCCCCGATTGACTTAGCGAGAACAGGCACCGGCTCGGACAAGCATGGGGCTCATTGGCCCCTCATCCGAGCCGCTTCCCACCAACTCGACCCAAGGAGGCTCTCCTCCTTGGTTGAGTCCATCTCCTAAGTCCCCGATTGACTTAGCGAGAACAGGCACCGGCTCGGACAAGCATGGGGCTCATTGGCCCCTCATCCGAGCCGCGTCCAACCAACTCGGCCCAAGGAGGCTCTCCTCCTTGGTTGAGTCCATCTCCTAAGTCCCCGATTGACTTAGCGAGAACAGGCACCGGCTCGGACCAGCATGGGGCTCATTGGTCCCTCATCCGAGCCGCGCCCACCTAACTCGACCCAAGGAGGCTCCTCCTCCTTGGTCGAGTCACTCTCCCAAGTTCCCGGTAACTCAGCAAAGAAACATGACCGGCTCGGACAAGCCTGGGGCTTATTGGCCCCTCATCCGAGCCGCTCCTGTCCAAGTCGGCCCGAGGAGGCCCTCTTGGCTAAGTTTACCAATCATATCACTAAGTATCCGTGTAAGCAAGACCGACTCGGACAAGCGTGGGGCTCATTAGTCCCACGTCCGAGCCGCGTCCCGTGTGCTCGGTCCAGTAGCGTGGGTTACATTACTCCACTCTCCTTAAGGAGACCGGGTCGGCATGCTTATCCACCCTTTCCTCAAAGGAGACCGGGTCGGCACGACAATTCCACCCTCCCCTCAAAAGGGACCAGGTCGGCACATGCCTCCCCTCTCCTTGAGGAGACCGGGTTGGCACGACAATTCCACCCTCTCCTCAAAAGGGACCAGGTCGGCACATGCCTCCCCTCTCCTTGAGGAGACCGGGTCGGCATGATCATCCAACCTCTCCTCAAAAGGGGACCGGGTCGGCACCTGCGTCCCCTCTCCTTGAGGAGACCGGGTCAGCATGCTCATCCACCCTCTCTTCAAAAGAGACCGGGTCGGCCTATGCCTCCCTCCTCCTCGAGGAGACTGGGTCGGCATGCTCATCCACCCTCTCCTCAAGGGAGACCGGGTCGGCACATGCATCCCCTCTCCTCGAGGAGACCGGGTCGGCACACCGTCCCCTCCAAGACCGGGTCGGTCCTGCCTCAGGATGGCCCAGGTTCCGCCACGAGTAGGAAGCGCTTCAGCAAGGCCTCGAAACTCCCTATTCCTGGCGTGGGGCTAATTGTTTGGGCTTTTTCTAAGGATTGCCCAGCTTAAAGGAAACTCAAGCCCAACAGGCTCCTAAGCCCTTCAGGGTCCCATTCATGGTGGCTTCCTCCAGCTGTCAGTGCCTTCCAGCTAGCCTACAGCTGGGAGCCCCTAAGCACTATAAATACTCAACCCCCTCATCAATGAGAAGGTATTGAATTCTTACCTAACAAACCAGGGCATCTCTCTCTAGACTTTATCTCTCTAGCTTGATCACTGACTTGAGCGTCGGAGAAACGATCCCGGAACCACCTCCGGGGCAGTCTAACCTTACCTTTTGCATGATTCCGGCGTACGGACTATTGACACAGGACATTCAGATCTGACCCGGTATTTCCTTGACAAGGCAATTAGCATCCTTAATTTCTAGATAGAAACAAGGATGATACAAAATGTTGTTCCCAGTTTGCTACATAAATAAACCTATCTATGAGTTCAAGTAACTTTTTGTTAATAGATAGCTGTAATGCTCCCTATGTTGGGAATTTGGATTTTGGGAAATAAAAACTCACATATACAATTTTAAAATGTCTAGAAAAAGATGTGGTCACACTTCCTAAAAAAGTAATGATTCACAATTAGATTGTCAATATGTCACGACTTGAATTAAATATTTAAATGCCGAAAAAATATAAATAAATGGTTCAACTATAACAAAAATCTTTTGTAAAATCATGTTAACTATGGTGGATTTGGACAATATGACAACTAATATTGAAGATAATAGATATTACATGCAGTTTTATGGTCTTCCTAGATGCACTTATGTTTAAGATGCCATCTTCTAGATCAATTAAAGTTCCTCAATTTTAACAGATTTTCCGTCTTTGTTACACCCAATATAACAGAATATAACAGAAAAGATCAGAGCTTATAATTTGCTTAGGTTCCGTTGATTTGTGTCCAAAATAGAAAAGAGGGGAAAGGAAGGTAGACAAAAGACATCATGAAAAGGAAGCAAATGTCATACAATGGCCCAATCAATTCATTGATCTAAACCCTGATTAGTTTTAATCGTTGTATAATTTGATAAAAGTGAAGAACCCACCTGTTTAGTTGAGCTAATGAGTTGTCAAATTATAAGGCATCATCACCTCCACCTTTTATGAGTGCAATTAGTCTGGACTTTGTGGATGGAAAGACAAGATTTTTTTTTTCTTATCTATTTCTTTATCTAAAATTAGTAATTGGGTTGTAACGTACACAACGGTTAGTAATTAAAATAAAACAAAAAGGAAAGTGTAGTAAATAGTGAAAGGCAAAGTATCCTTTTTTTTTTTTTCTTTTACTTTGATGTAGGGTAATATGCTCTTCATGGGAATTAGGAGGCGTGTCTTTCAATTTTTGGCATAGGAAAAGTGGATTGCACCACTTCATTGGCAAAATGGAAAGAATATCATTAGTAATTTTTTGCATACAACTACTTTTTAAAGGGTATCCTAGATTGAGCACCACCAACTATTTTGTTCTTTTCTGATTCTTATTTTGGGCAAAGACCAACGTCTTTTAAACTATGTAATACTATAAAGAAGGTAATAAAAGAAGCTTACATGAAGAATGTATACAAGGAGACAACTTCCCAATTTATCAAAATCACATTTTAGATGATAACGGGTATTTGGACCCGTGCAATGCACTACGGGTCTGTTCTCCCCATCTTATTTTCAGTTCAGTTCAATTCACTTGAGTTCAGTTCAGCTCTGGACAATACTTTTACTCTCACATATCATTATTCATTTAGTTCAATTCAGTTCAGTTCAGTTCTGTTCAATTTAGTTCATTTCAGTTCAATTCAATTTAGTTTAGTTCAGTTCAATTCAATTTAGTTTAGTTCAGTTCAGTTCAGCTGTTTTATGCCGATGAAAACAGGCCCTACATGTTTATGTCAATAAGAGGAAACTGGGTAAGGAAAAGAAAAGTTGAATTTTTTTATTTATATAACTCGTAACCCATTAAGTTTAGTTGGTGTCTTGGAAAATTCTATGAAGAGGTATCGTACGAGTATCAAAGCAATTGGTTGCCATTAATAACCAATGACGATGTGGAAAAAATGAAGGTGGGACAAAAGATAAATATAGATTAATGATGATCAATACATATACTCTACCAAATATGACAACTTGGTGGAGTTACTTCCCATGCAGAATTAGAGTGTGTCTGTCTAATCAGCATATTTTCCAATTTTTCATTATGAAGTTTTGAGTAAAGAGTAATGGATATATCGTTAGATGTGTCATTAAAAACTGATTAAGATGATTTTAGAATCTCATTAACATTCAATCTTATATTTGGTTTTGCAAGGGAGGAAAATCTTTTGTGAGAATTAGCTAGGCATCTTCAGTAATCTAAAAACTCGCAACTATTACAAGCTCGATGAATACTACACGAGAAAAAGGATATTTCTCATATTAAAAAGGAAAAATTGTTTTAAATAAGTTAACCTTTGCGCGGTCTTCTCATTTTAAGTCTACCTTTTGATTATCCCTGATTGAGTTAGGCTTGTATGTTTGTTTTCTTCTATTAAGTTTTAACCTGTTTGTGACTTGTTTAGTAGGTTAATTATAATATATTTTACAATGATTCTTCTTCTAAAAAAGTGAGGGAGGTGAGGGTGGGGATGAGACATAGTAACACGTATCATAAGTAACCTACTAAACAAGTCACAAAAAGGTTGAAACTCAATAGAATAAAACATACATACAAGCTTAACTCAATCACGGATAATCAAAAGGTAGCCTTAAAATGGGAAGATCACGCAAAAATTGACTTATTCAAAACAATTTTTCCTATTAAAAAATAGGTATGTAACCCCCAATTGTTTTCGAGAGGTCCAAGCCAAAACTTTAGCTACAACTCCAATGATCTTACTTTTTTTTTTAGCAAGAAAGAAAAAACTAGGTAGGAACCCAATTAACAAATCACCCTAAAACATCCTTACGAATGATCTTGAAAAACGTAATATTAAAGGAGTCAAACCAATAGTAAACATTAGACAAAGAATGGTCACGATTAGCCATCTAATCAGCAACATAAAACGACGTTCACAATTTAAGAAAAGAGAGGTAGGCAAGAAAATGTATTGATTTAGTACAAATGTTGTCAAAATATTAGGAAAGCATGAAATTCAATAGAAATGGATTGAGATCCCACGCCAAAGAGCTTTTTGTACACAAAAACCAATCTTCAATGAAATACAAATGTATCAACAGCACAGTGCCCAATAACAAAGTAGTATAGTCCTTTCACTGTTTTCACATATATTGTCACAGCATTTGCAAAGTCGACCAATATCACCTGGAAAGTCTACTTAATTAAACATTATCATCATCATCATTTTCATTGTTGCTTCCGTTGTACTAACCTCACCCCTACGTTATGTGAAAAAATTCGCTGCAGATACTTTCTTATGTGGCGGTGAACCCAGTTTCTAGGCCACCAAAGAATTGAGAGAAAATTATGGTTGCAGGTTGGCTTATCCACAGTAATTCATTGAAGGCAGCAGAACAGACAACGCTCCATCTGACATTCAAAGTGCATGAGGTTGCGTGTCGGGATTAAATACATCAACCAGAGACCGGTGAATCATCTCAAAGCTGGTAAAGGTGATCACAGCAGCTGGTGTAGTCCTAAGCAGATTGGTGGCACAACCACGGTAAAACCCTGACATGCCTTCTTGTTGAAATACTTTCCTAACACAATCAATCACCCCCAAGTACCGTTTTTCCGAATGGTGCCCTTGCTCTTGAAGCCGTGATCGAACCACCTGCCAGATACCTCATTCTTATCAGATTATAGTCTAACACAGTTGTATAAAAGTGAACAATAATACTTTTACATGTCATGATCAGCATTAGGGAAGTAATTTAATGGCAAGAGAGATGGGGAGAAACCAACATATTAGCAAATGACAGAGGGTTGAAATAACGCATCGACGAATTTTCTATATGCTGAAAGAACTATAATTGATATTTTTATATCCTTTAACAATTAACAATCAAATGACAAAGAAATATGAACATTTCCTTTGACATCAAGAATATATTGGAGGCTTTAACAATCAAATGACAAAGAAATATGAACATTTCCTTTGATATCAAGAATATATTGGAGGGCAGTGGCTTCACTATCAAGAAAGTAATTGTGAAAATATGAACTATTCCAATGCACATCATTGCACACGCTTCTATTTTCACTTGTCCCATAATGCTCATCTTCTTTATGCTAGTAAGAATTTAATAAGCACTAGATATGTGTCGACATAATAAATTCAGCTACGTAGAATAAAACAATCATCCAAATGCGAAGAACTTACGGATTAATAAATGCAACATTGACCAAGAAATGATACTCACGACTCACGAGCAAGTCATCGACAAAAATAATTATAGGAGGCACTACAAACATAACCTATGTAGTACAGAGAACAGCATTGACATTTTAATTAGTGAAAATATAGGATCATATTAGTTCCACACTTTCCAACAACAGATGCAGTCAATAACTTTTATAGCCATGTTAGAAATATCAGATAAGCTCTAGGCAGTATCCCCAGAGTATGTTACTCAGACACGGATTGAGTGTCTACTCGGATACGGGTGTCCAAGTGTCCGACTCGGCTATTTTGTAGAAAAAGTCAAGTTTTTAGTTTAAAATGAAGTATCCAAGTAAAAACACTCCGTTTTTGAGGTCAATGAAGGTGTCGGAGTAACACTGTCCCCAGAAACCCATATCGAGTAACATACCAGAACTTGAAGCACAGAAATCTACCCAACCATAGAATACCCCATCAACTAAACTAAGAATATCACAATCTCCTAATATGGAAACAAAATAACACTAAAACAGAAAATTATTTAGCACATCCCCCCCCCCCCCCCCCCAAAAAAAAAGAAAAAATGTTCAAAAACATTAGTAAGAAAAATCACCCTCAATGCAATAATTACTTTACACTAATCTCAATTAATGAATAGGATTACATGAAACAGATTTGTCTACATGACGATTACAAGTTAAAAGATAAACACATCATTGTTCATTATAGTCAGAACAAAATGAGTTTGACTAGCTAAAATACTGAACTCCTCACGGATTGAGACAAAGAGTACAAGACATCTGGACTCTAAATTGTCTACTGAAGCTTATAGGCTTTCCTTTAACCAGCATCATAGAAAAATAGAATATGCCAGCTAATTGAACTATAAAGTTTCGGAGGTTGATGCCAAAGATTCATTTCCAACATGTCCCCATCAGCCTATCGTTATTGTAGGAAACAATTCATAGTTAAACAGAAAGTGCTTAAGAGGACCACTCCTCAAAAGTCTTCACAAATACCTCATGAGGATATGTTAGTGTAGATGCAAATATCTTGGAGACTGATGAGGCAACTGCAACATCACGCGCAGGAATCTTATCAATGGCAGTCTCATCTAAAAGCACAAAACAATAGGTCAAAATGGAGATCTGTTCAGCTCAAAACCACTTCTCACTATAATGAAGCAATTGAAGTACCTTTGTTAGCCAAATAGCTTTTAACTTGCTCATATATAGGAAACTGGATGGCTACATGACTGATTCCAGCCAACGCAGGGACCAGGCCACTGTTGATCCATATACATAAAATAAAACAGTCAGTCAATGTTGCTGTGGCCTGTGAGATTACACGTTTGGTCATTATGAACTGACAACAAAAGACATAGAAGCACAATAACATTCCAGATTATGCGAAATGATTATGTGAGTTGAAGCAAATTCGGTCATTACTCCATTTCAAGTGAAGTCAGTGACTTACAATTCCTTGCCTCTTAAATCAAAATAAACTAAACTATAGGGCTTAATAACCAGTCAGTACTTCTCATTTGATAGGAGATAATAAGCAGTCATTATGAATTGGATTAAGAGGCTTACATAAATTTTAGCCACTATCGACATTATAAAAGTGCGTCCATCAACCCCCCTATCCTCAACCCCACCTATGGCAGGAGCCTCATCAGAGGCGTTAGGTCAGGTTAATGTTATATGTGAGAAAAAGTGAACTCAGTGTTGAAAGGCGCAAAGCGTGAAGCAAAGGAGGCGCAAGGCGAAGGCGCACACATCCCGTATGCGGTGTCCGAATCCTTAACTATCAATTGTAGAACATAGTTTATGCTCAAACAACATAAAAATAATTAAAATAAACTATAAGCTGCTGTAACTTAAACTATAAGCTGCTGCCCACTTATTGTAAAATTAGCTACTGTGGTCTCAATGATTTCTTTTTTTCAAGTCTACCCATGAAATTGATCTACCTGTTACCAGCAACTGTATTTAAAAACCAAATGTAAACTTCATTATTGTTTGAAAAAGAATCTGACCAGAGGCTGAAAACGACAGAAGCAGAACAGAAGAAGAAAAGGAGAGGAGAAGGAAAAAGACAAAAACAGAGAAAAGAAGATAAATTAAAATGAAGAAAGAAAAAGAAACAATTACTTATGACAAAATTAGGGTTTTTTTTCAGATTAGGGTTTTGATTTAGGGATGAAATTTAAGCAATTTTACGCAATTACTTAAGGGCTTTTGTTCGAATTTGAGTTTTAAATCTTGGGTAAGTTCTAATTTCAAGAAATTTCACTTTATGAAAGGTTTTTAGCTCATATCTTCTTCCCTTCTCACACATCTAGCCTGAAAGCGACTGAGGCAGCCGCCTAGCGCCTCCCCAAAAAGTGGCCTGAGGCGCACGCCTGCATGCACCCATCGTAGGTCACCTCGCCTAGGACTTCCAAGGCGATTTTCCGCAAATGCGCCTGAGGTCGCCTAGCGCGTAGGCCCGTTTTTTAAAACTAAGAGCAGCAACCAGCAAGAATCCAGTGTTCTGTAACCTTTTTGATAAAGTTTTGATAATTCTCCCTCTAAGGATTAAATATGATGTTTTATCTTTTTCTGTTCTTCAAACAGATAAATTTAAGCCTTCATCCTATTTTGATGATTATGCCCCTCATTTTTGCAGGCTTTTTATGCTTTGTTGTTTGTTCTCTATTTATTTGTGTGATTATAATTAAAGATATTAATGATTAAAGTTTGTGTATGGACGTGAAACTCTACATGTTGCAATTAATATGGAACGAGGAAGTGGATATTAGTGGTCAAAGTAATTATTCAAGTACCCAGGGAGTAATTGCTATGTCAAACAATCTTGTGGCTCCTTTTGCTATGGCTCATGAACTGGATTTGAGTGAACTTACATCTATATACTTTAATGCCACATATTCTTATGAATTAGTCAAGGCGAAAAGGTTACAAATCAATTTATTCGTTTTATTACTTTCGACCAAATGCAAAACTTTGACTTTCAAAGTCTCCAATCATATCTTTGACCACTTATAAGTATTATAACTTTTATTATGCATTTACAAATATTATAAAAAAGTTGATACTTCGACAATAAATATTAAATCAAATCTAAATGCATCTTACATGATGATATAATCTTTCTATATAATAGTAATAAATGGGATCAAACTTTGTGAAGTTTAACTGCAAAAAGTCAAAGTGTTGCATTAATTTGAAAACAGAGGGAGCATGTAAAACAAAATCTTAAACAAGGTGGAAGAAAGGCGAGTAATCTGCTTCTATGGAGCAGAAATCCAAGGACCGGTCATGCCAAGTAATTACAGAACAATTGAAGCCGGCAAGGGCCTAACTTGAAGCTAAGAAGCCCAGTAGTTTAACTTCTTGCCAAGTTGAACAAGCAATACTCTAACTTGTCTAATAATCACTCATTCGAGAAGATAACATACTACTAATATCCATCTTGTGTTACTTAAGGTCGGATCTCGTAGTGTCCATACCCAGAAGTGACAAAGTGTCCATAGCCATGCCCCAGGGGCGAGGACCCTAGGTGGGTACTTGAGATAAAACGAAGAGTCAGAGTAACATAGTATACATAACCGTTTGGAGATTTTTCTAATTAGGTCTTATGTTATTAATTTAGGACCATTTGTTTGTAAGCAATCGTTATCAGAAGAATGACTAAGTTTGGGGATATTTCATAAACTTCAAAGCATTCACGCTTAAATTAAATGAATTTCGAGAAAGTATTCAACATGTTACATGACAGAGTAGATATTACTGGGCTTTGGGTCATAATTATTCTCTTTTTTTTTTTCCAGGTGAATCTGGTGAGCAAATACGATATAGAGAGAGATGACTGATGAGGACGACTACAAGTCTATGATATCAAGTTGCTTAGGTGTTAAAGGAGTCGTAACTTGTTTGTAGGGTGACTGGTTTCCAGTGGTGGTGAACAAAATAATTATGCATGAAACTAAACTAATTATATAAAAGCCAGTCGTAGCGTAGTGATGACCTGTGTTTCCAAGTTGGGACACAGCAGTAACACCCCATATGAATAGAGGATTTTGAAGATTTTGCTGCAGATCATAGTCTATTGTTTAGAAAATACATCTATATAGCACATGAACAGGTTGGGGTTTACAAGCACAAACCTATACAGTCCACGAATGCCCTCCTCTTGAGCTATTCTCCTCAAAGCAGACAAAGTGCTCTTGTATGGAACCACACCTTTTCTCATTCCTTGCGTCTGTACAAGAGAAAATAAATGAATGCTTAAGCAACAAATAAGAAATTACTAATAGATCATAGATGTATGAAATCCTATTCCTCAAAAGACTGGGGAAAGGTGAGGGACCTAGATATCGACTTACATTACCCTGCATGCAAAAAGGACATATATTTGAAAAAATGAGAAATAAAATAGGACTTTCATTAAAAAGAGACCAACCTGGAATCTCGTCTTTACAACCCAAAGAGGATTTGTAACAATGACTGTAGCAGCCCCAGCTCCAGAAGCAGCAATCACATTTGCACCCACTGAAAGCTGATGCCTCCCATCTACTCATGTACCACAACCGGAAAACTGTCACAAACTTGCGAAGGATATACGACAGACAAGGTAGATATTTTATGACAGGATTAAAGCTCCATACATCCTCACTACCGAGTTCCGACATAGATAAGATTAGGCTATGGTTAGAATAATTCTTATATGAGGACGTAAGAACTAATAACACAAAGCATTAATCTTTTTCAAAACCAATGAGTAATCCATTTTGGGTAAAATGTAACCATTTTTTCCCTCGAGGGGCCAATCTTCCAAATCATAAAATTCTCAGGTTAAAGGATTACCATGAAATATCTTATTTAAGGATTACATTTTACTAGAAAAGATTATTATTCCACTGTTCATATATATATAACCTTAGTGTACAGACACAGAGCAACCCCCTCTTTATAACAAAAAGGTCAGCAACTAACCATCTGAGCCAAGCAGGCTTTTTAGCTGTTCGTACATCGTAAAATACACCTGCATTTAATATACAGCCAGGTCACTTGGTTGAAATCAGATGTAAAATAGTTTAGATAAGTGAACACATGTTCAAACAGAACGTTAAGCTACACACGATAGAAACACACAGAATAATATGGTTCTGATACTATTCCCCATTGTATTCTTAAAATTGCATCAGGCTTGGCAAAATTGTGAGCCGAAATCAAACAAATAACTAAGATTTTCATCATCAGTTAAATCAAAATTGGTTATTTCAAGATTTAGGTCCATTTCCTGAAAACGCAACAAACCAACATAAATCTCTCTGCCTGACAGCTATGGCAGGGAATTAAAACTCTCCCGTTCCGTTACAAAACGGCCGTTCTGTAACGGATTTTGGATTTGCCGTTTCGCAAAATCCCTTTATGGAACACCAAAATAAAATTCACATACTTCTCGCCGTGTTGTCCGTTCCGTAACGCGAACTTGCCGCGTTAGAACGCTTTTATTCCCGTTACATCCGTTCTTTTCAAACATTGGCCATTTTTTTTTATGATTTATTTATAGTTGATGAAACATGATATTCTATTAGATTTGATTATATTATGTTGTAATAATGCTTTATAAACTAAAAAAAATGCAAATAAGGTTAAAACATATTAATGTGAATTTTTTTAAAAAATTCACGCCGCTTTGGCCGCGAATGTTTTATTTCCCTGTTATAAGCCGTTCCCGCGATAACGCAAGTGTTCCCGCGAACTTTTTTTTTCCCGTGAGCTATAGTCACTATGCATGTCGCTTTATTCTAAAAAGTGACACTACTTGTAAACTGCAACCTTGGTACTATGTAATCCGCCCTGCACATTAGATGTAAAAAGGGTAAAAGGAAAAAGGAGAGCCAAAATAAGCTGATGAGATGGATTTTAACGTACCAAAGAATAATTCATAGAATTTACACCATAAAGAATTATCCTAAAATCACTCCAACCTGGTATGAGGTAACGTATCGCCCCAAGGAACTACAAACCCGAGAAGCTAAAGCCTATTTGATGGTTGCCCCGACAACAGGGAAATAAAGAAGGGCAACAAAATCAAAGAATCCTAGAATGTTTGTACACCACGAGAAAGTCAAGAATGAAATCCTCTACAACCCAGGAGAGCCATCTTAATTAAATGATGCAAGTTCATTAAGTACAACTCGAGACTCCTTCATATTCCGTAAATATATGAAGAAAACCTAGCAATCTGAAAAAAAGAATGTTAAAAGGCTGAAAGGAAGAATTTACATGGAGGACCAAAATCAAGGTAAAAGGAAAAGAATGACAATCATATTTGCATCTAAAGACTAAAACAGAAAATAAATAAAAAATCCCCATAAGTATGAGCCCAAAAGAAACCTAAATGCTACACTTGATCATACTAGCTGGTGTAAATATGGCCTTATTTATGGGCCGCTAAGGACAGCGACACTGAATTCTTTGTAGGACATCCAATTGATTTCACCACCGTGCCTCCTCGCTGGAAGGTCGAGGCTATGGCAGAGTCCACTACGACGACACTCGAGCATTTGAAGTTGTTTCTGCAGTCTTGGATAATTAGGCTCATTTTTCTTGGGTTGGGGTGGGTCCCCATGTTATGGGCACGGGTATATCATATGACAGCAAAAGTTAGCATTGTTGGTTACTGATTGTCAACTTTTATTATGTTTGCCTCTATTTTATTTCTTTATTGTTTTGAATCTTTTCGACAACCAAGATGGATTACCAAATTGAGGGTTGTGTTCTAAATGTTATTGTCTATTGATGCCTTATATTTGTTTAAGATTGCTCAATTATAGCATAGAAATCATGTGTTGGCAAATTCGCTATCTTGGATACAAGCAACTTTATTTAATTAGAATTGATAGAGAGAAGGAAGAGTGTATGTTATTTCTTAATTGAACATTATAACAAAGCTAAAACTTATGAGCTAACATACTAAGTAAAAAACTAATTAGAATCACAAATCACTAAAAACAATATGATATATCATAAATATCACAACTAAGTAAAAACAAATTAGAGTTTTTTGAGGGGTTGGGTCTCTCCAAATATAAGATGACCCTAATTCTCTTACTTAACACCCCCCCCCCCCTTTCTTTGTATTACAATTTCCTAGATCCTATTTTCTCTATATAACTCACTCCCACATGTCAGTGTAATAATAATTCAAAACCTCACTCAATTGCAAGTGCGAGTGTTCCACACCTCCACTACCTTCAGCACCATTGATAGCTATTCTTTCTTTTTTTCGAACAGTCCTTCCACCCTTACTACATTCCTCCAAGCTCACTAAATCACTAGGTATCATGCTTACAGAGAAAGATTTAGTTCACTAATCCTGTTTTGAATGATGTTTTACTCTATAATGCTTTCCAATTAGTCTCACCTAGTTAGGAAATTGGGGAAGAATTGTGGCTCCATAGATCTGAAACTTCGTAGACCTGAAGCCTAGAGCATTCAATGAATTAAGGGAAGAGATCCAACCACCTTAAAAAGGTATGAAAAATTGTAAAGGGAGATCGTAACATGATACAAGACAAAGAATAACCTAAGAAGTTTTTTTTTGTTTTCTATTCTTTTGCACAGGAAGGTGAAGGTCAAAGAGTAAGAAGAAAAAATTTAAGAGCATGTTATGGAATATGATCCAGCACTGCAAGAAGGGTTGACACACACTTTGAGCTAAGAGATGCGGCCGCATAAGCAATTGCATCCCTCTCACATGCTAAAGAGTTCTTTAATCAAAAGGTCTAGGGAGTGAATACGTCATGTCATAGTGCGTAATGCAACCAGTCAATCCCACCCCCTACTCCTTGGGACAAAAAAAATCTTAGAGAGTATAAATATACACAATTTCTTGAGTGGCCCCTTTTGACCAATTTCCACCTCTTCCTCTAGCTTGCCCCTTCACAACTAAATTTGCTTTTCTCAAACAATGGTTCAATCAAACGCTCACTATTAATCATGCTGATAGAAAATGTTTCACTTTGCTACTTCCTATCTGGAAAATCATTTCCCTCTATTGTCTTCTGGAATCTCACAACAGCTCTCCAACTCAGTTTCAACTTTTTAGAGAAAGGCCATGGCTCCATAGAACTACTGCAAACTAGCCAAAATCAGGGGGATCCTCATGGCAATGATAAGTCAATAATTGCTGGTTATCAAGTATGTCAAATTCACCGGAAAACTCTTGGGATCGTTTAGTTCAAATACAATGGTATGAGAACTGAGAAACCAATGATTATGGATCAAAAATCCAACCATTTTTTAGATGTTTGGATTACTAAAAGTATGGATTTAGAATCGATTACAAGGGGGGTATAGGGTTAACAATCACAAGGGGGTGGTGGCAGGAGATTCCATGGCTTAGGGGGGATGATAAACAAGTGGGTAAGACCTCAATCAAACAACTTTTTTCATCATTGATAGCATCTCAGTTCCATCTCATTTCAAACCATCAACCAAAGCATGTCTCTAATACAATTAAGAGATATAATATGTAGATAGATTCTTACTTCAATTATGCCTTATGAGTGTTCACAACAATAAGTTGTCTCCAGAGATATCATGAAGAATAAGAATGCAGTCAAACAACAAAAGATGTGGCAGTTGAAAAAACTTAAGCCACTTACAGCCCAATTAGGAAGCAAAGCCAAGACAGTGGGAGAAAGACCACGATACATTCCACGCAAACCCTCTTTATGAAATATCTGATTCAAACTAGAAACAATGACGCCACCTGAACGGGTGAAAAGAATTAGACGTTACAAAAAAAGGAAATATATAATTAAGCACGTAATAGACATACATTAAAGATTGCTAAAGAAGTCAAAGTTCTCCAAAGGCTGTTCATTTTTTTTTGGGGGGGGGGGGGGATGGTGGGGGATTCCGATCAAAAACTTAAGAAGTGGTTTACAACCTTATAGAGAAAATCAGAAAACTTATAGAGAATTATATAAGAAATCTATAAAGGCCAACTTCTATGGATGAAAGATACTTTAAGTTGACACACAATCCCTGTCCACTTCTTCACCCATAGAACAAAAAATTCCTAATGAACTGAGGATATGTCATGTCGTTTCTATAAATCAGAGGCATTTAGTAAAAAATAAGCTTTCTGTAACGGATTTTGGATTTCCCATTCTGCGAAATCCCGTTACGGAAGGCCATAATAAAATTCAGATACTTCTCGCCGCTAACGCGAACTCGCCGCGTTAGAACGCTTTTATCTCCATTACATCTGTTTTTTTCAAATATTGGCCAAAATTTTTTTACGATTTAACTATAGTTGATGAAACATGATATTCTATTATATTTGATTATATTATATTGTAATAATGCTTCATTAACTAAAGAAATGCAAATAAGGTTGAAACATATTTATGTGAAATTTTTTAAAAAAAAATTATGCCGCGTCAGCCGCGAAACGTTCTATTTCTCTGTTATAAGCCGTTCCCGCGACAACGTGACCGTTCCCGCGAATGCGGCCGCGTTTTTTTCCCCTGGTGGTGGTGGGGGCGTGGGGCTGACTTGTGGATTGGTTGACATAGGTGGTAGATGGGTCAGTGTTGGGTAATGGGTACGGAGGTGAATGATGGTTTTAGGCTTTGTTTGGTATGAAGGCTTTGGATGGAAGAGAAAGAAAACGAAAGGTAAAAATAAACTTTCTCATGTTTGGTAGAAGAAAATAAGAGTGGTTTGATTGGAAAGGAGAGGAAGTGGAAGGAAAAGAAGACTTTTAAATCCTTGCTTCCCTTTCCTCCCAAAATCGAAGGAATTTGACAGGAAAGCAAGCTAACAAGCTTTTTACCTATGTTTCTTTATTTCTTTCCTTTCTTTTCCTTTACTAATGACAACCAAACATGTGATTCCGCTTAAATCCACCAATTATACCAAACGGTGAAAACTACAACTACTTTCTTTTCTTTTCTCTTCTCTTCCTTTCTTTTCCTTTCTCTTCCTTTCTTTTCCTTTCCTTTACTAAAAAAATACCAAACAAAGTGTTAGTGTTTTAAAGGTTAGAAAGTAGTAGAGACGTTTAGGGAATTCAAATCCCAGGGCAGGGTAGGGAATTATGAAACCGGAACAGGTGCAAAGAAATATCTAAAATAGTCAGCCAAACATCCAATAAAGAAAACCAGAGTGCTCTTTACCTTTCCCTTTCTAGATTACCCTCAACCAAACGCACCCTTTCATTTGTACCTACTATTTTCTTGTAGTATAATACATCGACATTAGCTTCAAACTAGTGCAAAACCCCATGGACCATAATATATACAAAGTCCTATGCTTGACAGTTGACACCCATGACCCAATTGCCTGTTAATAATAAGTTAATAACTAAGCTATATTAACCTTATTCAGATAACTGTTCCCTTACCCAACAAAATGCCTTCAAAAATAAAAATCACTAGTCCCCAACCATTCTGAAGTTCCATTTATCTACTCGAAAAAACCAATTCAACCTACTATCTCAAATATCAGCTAGAAAGGAACTCCGCCTACCTCTCTTAACAAGTAGATGATCCATCTCCCTTATCCTACAAAAATCCTCAGCAATTTAGGTCAAATTTCCCCGCCTGGAACCTGCCCTTTGCCCATCATAATTCCACCAATAATTAAGAAAATTCAAATCATACATGGCTATCATCATTAACAGAAAACATAAACTGAAACAGTAGTATACTAGTATTTCCAAAGTACTTCAAAACTCGTTAAAATAATAATTTATAGATCACAGAACATTAGAAAAGCTTAAAACATTTTTAAGGTACAAGCAACAAAGTTAACAAACAGTTCCAAAGACACAAAGTACATCAATAAAGAATAATAATAATAGCAGTCAAAAAATGGAGCAAGAAACAATGAGCGCCAAACTCTTGAGAGACAAAAACCAGATATTCTCATATTATTAGTACTTAATCAACAAAAAACACAAAGTACCTTTTGCGGCTCCATTTCCAAGAGAGGAAAGCCCGTGAACCTGGAGCCTCGTTTTAATAACATCTAAAGGACACACAAAAGTCGCTGCAATTACACCTGCAAAATTCCACCAACTTACAATTATAAAAAGAAAATACGGCGTTTTACATTAGTAGAGTATTAATACATTTCCTACAAGAGAATTTATAGTGTTATTAATGCTTAGTTATTGCTTAATATTTCCGCGGATAAAGAAAGAATCAGTTTCGAATTTCACATCATAATAATCTAATCAAGAAGAAACTCAAAATTAAACTTTTACCAGCAGCAGCACCAGCGCCTGCATTACAGAGAATGGAATTATGAGAATCAACGGAAGTCATGGCAGCTAAATTGAGAAAGATGATCAAATTGAAATCTGCAAATTCGTGAAGAAAGAGACCGAGTTCCAAAAGAGTCCTCTTTGAAGAGGCAGATTGTCAAAAGGCAGGCTTGCATTGCCAGAAAAAGACTGGAAATTTGGGGCTAATTTCCGACGATATTGCTGATAAAAGTTAGGGTTTCCGATTGAAGAATCGAGGTAACAAAACAGAAATTTATAAAGAGAGATAGCTTAGCGAGGTCTAGCCATAGATGGAGTCGCCTTCCGAGAAGAGGAGAGAGAGAAAAAAAATTGATGAGAATTGAGAAAAAGAGGACAGTTTTTCAGGGAGTAGACTTGAATTTTGGGAAATTGGGGATTCTTTATTTATCTTTTTTATTAAATGAGGTAGTTGGAAAAAAGGAGAGGTTCTTGAATTTTGTATTTATCAGAAATTCACAAGTCGATTCGCCACGGTGTAGGCCCAGATCCTTATCAGTATTTTTTATCATTATTAGTAGGAAAGATAATTGGTGTGAAAATCAATTACTGAGAAATGTTGTTGTCGAACGACATTGCTACATCTGTCTAGTGGGTAATGTACCCACTACTAATAAAATCATTAAAATATTATTAATTATGTGAGTTCGATTCCACTATCATCACTTACCATTACTTTCTAATCTCTATTAGTAGTGGGTATATTACTCGGTGGGTAGACTAATTATTTTCCGTTTTTGAATGCGGGTGATATTCCACTGAGGTACCACCTTTCCCTCGAAATGTTCATCTGTATACTACTTCTTTTTTATATAATTGTAAATTTAATGAGTATTTTTAAGACTTGTAACATCAAGATTTTTTTCAATATTACTCTCTTTCTCTCTTTCATTATGTGGGAGTTATTTCTCCTTTTATCTTTCATCAGTTTCTAATCCATGTCCCCAATATTACAAGTATTAAAAAAGAGGGTGAAATATTAAATTTGAAATTTTTTTCGTAAATTTGTGGGTGTAATTGTTACACCAAGTAACACTTACGCCTTGTTTGGTAAAGAGATGTTTGGGAAAAATTTAGAACTTATATTAGAGGATTTGACTAGTCAATTCTCTAATTATGTCGTAAAATTATTGAAAATTACATTAATAAACAATAAAGGTACAACAATAGATTATGTACATGTCTTTATTGGTCCTTTTACATAATTATTTAGCAATAAATTATCAACTACTTACCAAACACCTTTTTACAAATCAGCTAGTCAAATCACTTAATACAATTAACTATTAGTTATTAATTAATATAACCAGTTATGAGCTATCAGTTAATACTATCAGCTAATACTTAACAATTATTCGCTAATTATCAAACATAGCATTACACATTTTTCAAGAAGAGAAGAGGTGTTAGTGTTTGTGTTGGACAATAGTGACACGTATGCCATCCATCACGTAGAAGTGGAAATTTTTTTGTTTTTATAATGTTTGGGGAAGTTGTGTTTATCTTACTTGATTGGTGCTTTTGGATTTGGGTTGTGGTGATTGTGTCATTGGAAATCAACATCAAGCAAGCCCACTTTGAGGAGTCAGAGGGACTTGAGACGTAGGTTTTTTTTTTTTTTGTCTTTACTAGCTAGTTTGTACCAAAAAAATTAGAGCTTTGCTAAACAACGCCTAAAATTTTCCTATTAACGCCCTAAATACGGTATTTTATACCGTACTTATATCCTTACATTTCTTTTCTCTCTCCTCCCCTTGACTCACTTCCCCAACCCCACCTTTTCCAATTTCAAAAGTTCTTACACCACCACCACCACCACCATCACCGACCATGGTTGCTCAATGCAAGAAGAAATGAATGAGAAGCGAATGACGAGAAGCACCAGCCCAATAATGCGTGCTCTTCTGATTTTACCTAAAGCTGGAAGAAAGCGTAAACGGCATTTGGCTCTACCACCAATCCTCCCCCAACAATGGAGCAAATTCAAACAGAGCTCTAAATTGCAAACTTAAAACCTATTGCCAAGGCCTCCTCTCCTCTGTTTTTTCTTCATTAAAATTTTTTTTTTTAAAAAAAAAAAAGGGGGGCGCCCTTGACAGGCGCCCCTTTTTTTTTGAATTTTTTTTAAAAAAAAAGTAGGTAGGCGTCCACCATGGACGCCCCACCACCGGTGGAGGCGTCCATGGCAGGCGCCTCACCATGTGGTGGAGCGCCTGCCATGGACGCCTCCACCGGCGGTGGGGCGTCCATGGTGGACGCCTACCAATTTTTTAAAAAAAATTCAGAAAAAGAATAAAAGAGAAGAGGGGAGGGTGTGGGGCTACGGGGTGGTGGTGCAGTGGTGTGGCGGCGGAGATGCGGCAGCGGTGGTGTGGTGGCGGAGGTGCGGCAGCCAGTGGTGAGCTTTGTCAACATGTTTGGTTTTTTTTCTTTTTTTTTTAAGAAAAAACATTATGGGAGGTGGTAGTGTTGGTGGTGGTGGAGGAGGCATGAAGGTGATGGTAGTGTGGAAGAAGAAGGAGAAGTGAGGAAAGATGAGAAAATGAAAAAAGAAATGAAAAGTACAAAAATATAGTATTTTATACAAATACAGGGTGTTACCAGGAAATTCTAGGGCGTGATTTAGCAAGAGAGAAATTACTTTCACTATTAAGATATATGGTAAGAGGAATGAATTTAGTCGAATATCATTAGTTATCAAGGGCGGGGCAAACATAATGGGGGTTCTATACGCTCTCTTAAAATTGGGCCCTTCATATTTAGTTCATAAAAGATATTAGATTCTCAATTAAAAAAAAATACTTTATATTGAAAACAATATATAATTACATCATATTAAAATAATCTAAACACATCTACTGGAAAATCGCAAAAAAATAAAGGAATGTGAGTAGAAATTAATGAGAGAGTGATGATTAGTTAATTCCTTTTATAACTTTTTGTGAGGAAACTATCTAACTTATTTACTTTCAAAGTCTAGATAAGATATTCTTCTTTATAAAATCATTAACGACTCCAATCAAATTATATACTCTTTTTACTAACTAATGCATTTAGATTATGAACAATATACCGTAAACTTTTATCTAATTAAACATCTTCTTAGAATTATTGTACTCAACCAATTTCAGAAAACCATTGTAGTTATTTTAGTTCATCATCATAAGATTACCTATTCGATTCACATATTACAATAATAAAGACTTTCACAAACTAACAAATCTTAGTTCTCATTTCTTACTTTATACTATAGAACTTATCTTTCAAAACTCAATAAACCACTATTATAAACATATAACCAGATTCTAGGAATTAAGAAACAAACCTAGGAACTTGATCGCATCCCTAAACACTAACAACCATCAATTAAAGCACAAAGTAATAATAATTCAACTAAGAGTTCCAATCAGTAATCAATATACCTCAACCATCATACTAATGACCAAATATAATCATTCCATTCTAATCCGCATATCACTCATCAATGTAATTAAGACCTTGTTAAGTAATTTCCAAACTGGAATCGAACATACGTATTTAAACTCGGATATTAACTCATCTTAGTAAATAGTACCAACTAATCTAAGTTTACTATATGATAATCTATTTAGCAGTTGAGATAAATAGTACAACATTACTCTAATTTATTGATCTCCTTAACAATCACCTCCACAACAACAATAACGATACCAATAAAAGTTAGCTCAACTAAAACATACAATAACTAATTCCCAATTCACATTTATAGTTCCAACTTCTTATATATAAATCTCAAGGATAATATCATCATCCTGAATTTTATAATTCTTGATCACCCAGTAAGCTTAAGTTCTATATCATCACTTCGACAACAATAACATTAAATATCACTTGTTCTGCCATAATCTCAAATAAGAAAATAAATTTGATTCACTATTTACCGACAAGACTACTTTTCCTGTTGCAAAAATGTCTAATACAACTACATAATTATATCTAATTTAATCTCATTGGACTTCCAAGAACCATAAACCAAATTCTGATTGCATACTAAGTGAGTCATTCGCATACTCCTACGTCGACTAACCCGACACCCAATTATGAATTGATACTTGTAAATTAGCAACGTAACTAAACTTAGTAAAAACAACCCAATTCATCACATGATTACATTTGCAGTTTAAGGGATTAGAGAGATAACCTGATTAAGCTTACAAAGGAATCCTAACAACAACGACAACCACTACTACATAGCAACAACACAACAACAAGAGCAACAATATAACAACAATAAAAACAACAATATAACAACAACAACAACAATTCAAGAATAACAGAACAAAAATACCAACAATTACTACATAATTGACATTAAGTAACACATTTAGGTAACACTTTTTAAAATGTAGATTTTCTATTCATTAAGTAACACTTTTGTAACTCTTTGTCCATTTGTAACTTTAAGTTAACACTTTTATAATATGTAACATTTTATAAGTAAAACTTCTGAAATGGTAAACACTATAAACTTTGTAATAGGTAACACTGCACTTCTGAAATAGTAACACTAGGATTTTTAAAATAGGTAACACTTCTAAAATACTAAAACTAAAAACTGTAAAATACGGACTTTAAAATTTTCCTTTAATTAATTAGCTTTTAAACATTTGTTGTAGGTCAATAAAAGTTGGAAAAAATAATAGTAAGCCAAACATCCATTAACCATTGGCGGTTTTGACGCAATTCTTTGCCTCTACGAAAGTCGAAAAATTAGAGGAAAAAATTGAAAGGAACCCCCCCCCCCCCCAAAATTCCCTTTCCTTCCATTCCTTTCTAATTTCAATTTCTCCAATTCCAATAATGCCCTAGAAGCTACAAGACACCGACCACCCTCCCTTTCCAATTTCACCCACCCCGGCTCTCTCCTAGGTCGACTAATATAGGGTATTGATATTGAGCTTGCTGCACAGAAGTAGAGAAACTAGGGTCTTAATTCTCCTCCACGAATTGTGTCCTCGGAAGCCACCGACTAATCTTCTTGAGGCTGCTGAGTTCTCCGGTGGATCTTCACGCTGCTTGCGTTGGTCCATACTGTATGGCTTCTTCTTTGCTAATTTCTTTTTTTCGTTGCAAACTTGAATGTGACATCATAATTTAGTGCTTGACAGTTGCATATTTATTCCTTGGGATTCACTTTAGATGAAATTAATTAGTAAAAATGGCAGCTTTATAAGGTTTTCTTTCTCTCTCTAGCATTTTTCCTTATCTAAATTGCAAAACAAAGCAGCTAGTTGGATTAAAGATTAAGCGTTTAAGAAACATTTCCCTTGAACATTTTGGGAAGATATGAATGTTGATAATATTGACACAATATTTTGCGTGTTCATGTTTATTACACTTTGTTAATTGACTAAAAAAAGCAAATTTATAAATCAAATATAATGAGAAATTCATCGATTAATCTTGAGTGTGTTGCTTTTGGAAATTGAGATCAATCTCAATTCTCAAGTATCTTTCTATTTAATATTCATAATTGTTAGGGGATAACAAAGAGAATTTCCCTTTGAATTTTTCTCCCTAAAAACATGGCAATGATTTTTTTGACATTTCCATTATATAGATCAAAGCATCTTGCGTGAGACGTGTCTCAACCATTTAGAACGACTGAGACAAAGTCAAGTTATCAGTTTATGGGCATAAGACTATCAGTTTATGAACTTAAATAGATATATATCTTGGGTTAAATTGATATATGTTATGGGTTAAACTCATAAATGTCGGGCTTAAACTAGTAAACTGTCTCACACAAGACAATTCATATGTTATAGAAATTATGCCTTTAATGCTAGTCAAATGGAGTTGTTGTAGGCCCTCCCGGTCAAGTCGGGCAGTGCCACCCTACCGAGTGGGGTCGAAGGTCTCAACAGTGGCTTGGAAGCAGGCAACCCGATCGGCCCTGAGAACAATGTGGGTTTGGGAAAAGTTGGTTGCCCAATCGGGCGGTGGTTAATTTGACGCGGGAAGGCGATTTCCACCTGGGTTATAATATGTTATTTAACCTATTTAAGTCGTCATTGGTGTTAAAACACATTTGTAATATGGAATTACTCATGATTAATAAAACTTTTCTCTCTCTCTGCCCGTCGACGTAGCCAACACACCGTTGGTTAACCACATTAAATATGTGTGCACTTTTCTTTGTTTTGCATTCAATATTTGTTCTTTCTCACATTCGTTATAACAAATTGGTATTAGGAGCTTTATCTGAGTGAGAAAGATGTGTGGGATGAATGTGAAAATTGATAAATTCATTGGGAGAAACAGTTTCAGTCTGTGACAAATCAAGATGCGGTCATTACTGAAGGAACAAGCTAAGGGTTGTGGGCAACGTTGGCAAAGAAGTCAATGGATTCAGTTACCATTAAGATGAACGTTATGGAGGAGAAGGCACATTCAACAATTATGTTGTGTCTTGCTAACGACATAATCACTGAAGTCGCGAAGGAGGAAATTTAAACTGCATCTGGTATGTGGTTGAAATTGGAGAGTTTGTATATGACAAAATCTCTAACCAACAAGTTGTTGTTGAAGCAACGTATGTTCAGTTGCACATGAATGAAGGTACACCTCTTTGAGATCACCTAGATCAATCAAATAAAATTTTGTTAGAATTGCGTAATATTGATGTTAAGGTGGAGGTCCTAGAGGATGAGGATGCTGCTTTATTCTGCTTGTTTCTTTACCATTGTCATATGAAAATTTATGCAATATTTCATTGTTGGTAAAGATTATATGTCCCTAGAAGAGGTTATATCATCTTTTCATACTAGGGAATTGCGTCATAAGGCATCTAGTAGTACAGATACAAATAATCAGGCCTCTATATTAGTGGCCAGTAGTAGTAAAGGACGTGGGAATTCTGGGAAAAAGAATTTAAGGAAATCCATCAATTCCAAAAAGGGTCCCAAACCTAATGATATATGTAATTACTGTAAGAAAATGGGAATTGGAACAAGAAATGTCTTAAAAAGAAGAATCAAGAAAATAACTCTGGGTCTTGTTCAGCTGCTGTTGGAGCTGAAAATTCGAATTCTGAGGATAATCTTGCTTTAGTTGCTAATGAAGAAACATATTGCAATGATGTGTGGGTACGTTCTTGATTCTGGAGCGTCGTATCATATGAGTCGTCATAGAGAGTGGTTCACTACTGATGAGAAGGTATATGCATGTAATATTTCAATGGCTAACATGGTAGATTCTGCACTTTGAATTATGTCAGGATTGTTCCACAGATGACCAAGAATCTGATCTCACTTGGTCTATTAGACAGTAAGGTGTTCAATTTCAGAGGTGGGGGTGGAGTTGGTATGTCTGCAAGGGCTCAAAGGATGTGTTGAAGGGGGGGGGGAGTGTGGTACCTTGTATGTTTTGCAGGGTACTACTCTATGAGGTTCAACTGTTGTTGCTTTATCTGAAATTCAGAAGGAGGATATCACCAAGCTATGGCACATGAGCCTTGGGCATATGAGTAAGAGAGGGATGAAAATCCTCTCTAAGGCAGATTTTTGTGTGGCCATAAGGCCATAAATCTTGAGTTTCGTGACCATTGTGTTTTTGGGAAACTACATCGTAGCAAGCTTCCTAAGGGCATTCATATAAAAAAAGGTACTCTAGATTATATCCATTCCGATTGTTGGGGTCTTTCACTTGTGAAATCTTTGGGAGGTCACAAGTACTTTGTATCCTTCATAGATGATTTTTCCGGAATGACTTGGTAAATTGTTATGAAGTCAAAAGGTGAAGCTTTCAAAAGTTTCAAGCAGTGGAAGGCATTGGTGGAAAATCAAATTGGGAAGAAGATCAAAAAGCTACGAACTGATAATGGTCTGGAGTTTTGTTTGTCTAAGTTCGATGAGTTTTGCAAGAATGATGAGATTGCTAGGCATCATACTGTCAGGGATACACCACAACAAAATGATGTAGCTAAATGAATAAATCAGACATTTCTGGAGAGAGCTTGCTTCATGCTCTCTAATGTTGGGATGACTAGAATGTTTTGGGAAGAAGCCGTTAGTACAACATGTTACCTGATCAACTATGGATCTCACTCTAGAATCAATCTCAAAACACCATATAGATGTGGTCAAGTAAACCGGCAGATTGCTCAGAGTTGCGAGTTTTTAGTTGTAATGTTTACTATCATGTAAATGAGGGTAAGTTGGAGCCAAGCGCCAGAAAGGGGGTGTTTGTAGGATATGGGGATGGGGTGAAATATTATAGAATCTAGTCCTCCGTCTGAGGGTAGGGTTATACTAAGTTGAAACTTTGTATTTGATGAAAATTCTATGTTTAATCCTACTGTGAAGTCCATTATTGTAGGAGATAGTGGTAATGTTGATATGAAGGTGGAGCAACAAGTCACTCATGATAAGAGTGATAATCAACACATTAATTCTGAAGCGTGAAATTTTTCAATACCAAGTGAAGAGGCACCTAGTCTTGCTTGGAGCGTCCTCTTAGGACGAATTTTGGGAAACCCCTAAATAGGTATGATTTTCAAGATATGGTGGATTATGCACTGCACGTTGCTGAGGAGGTGGATGTTTATGAGCCATCTACCTACATGGAGGCATTACATATACAGAGTCTACCCATTGGCTTGTTCCAACAGGAGATGAGATGGAGTCAATTCATAAGAACGAGACTTGGGAGCTTGTGCCTAAGCCTCCGGGGAGAAAAATTGTTACATGTAAATGGGTTTTCAAGAAAAAGGAAGGGTTGACATCTACAGAGGGGGTCAAGTATGGGGATCGACTGGTTGCAGGAGGGTTCACACAAAGGGAGGGAGTAGACTACAATGACATTTTTTCACCTATAGTCAGACATACTTCTATCAGGGTGTTACTAGCAATAGTTGCAGATAGGATTTTGAGCTCGAACAGCTAGATGTTAAAACAACTTTTCTACATGGAGAGTTGGAGGAGGAGGTATACATGGCTCATCCAGATGGCTTCGAGGTTCTGAGGAAAGAGAATCCATTTTGCAAGTTGAAGAAGTCTTTATATGAGTTAAAGCAGTCTCTCAAGCAGTGGTACAAGAAATTAGATAGCTACATGATGAAGCTAGGCTACAATAGGAGTTTATATGATTGTTGTGTGTATCACAACAAGATGACAGACGGATCTTTCATCTACTTAGTGTTGTACGTAGCTGATATATTGATAGCTTCTAAGAACAAGTCGGATGTTCAGGAGTTGAATTAAGGAGCTTCTCAGTGCTAAATTTGAAATGAAAGATTTAGGTGTAGCTCAACAAATTTTGGGAAATACTGTCAGAAAACATAACATTGAATAGTCTACCAGCAAGGACCATTTACGTGATCTTAGTTCATTGGTAAGTACAAGTTTTGGACAGAATAGGAACATTAACATCCGACCACTCTTGGTCCTTTACATCATAAATAGAATTCCTTCACGTATAACTTACCCATTTACCAGTTCAGTTCATAACTCCAAGGCAGCGGAACCATTCACATTTGATAAAACTTGCATGTATCAATATTCTTGAACAACACCCATAAATCATAAATAGTATATATAGGATACACATCACTTTCATAACTCACATATAACATTTATGATATCATATACATCACACTTTATAGCATATGATCATCACATGATTAGTATCACATAGTCGTACATACACATACACACGGTCATACACATATTTTATGGACATAAAATATTAAACATGATATATATGAGCAATCACATGTAATGCTAGACATAAAGGTTACACTTAAAGTATACGAGTAATCACATATAATGCTAGACATAAAGGTTACATGTAATATTTACGGGCAATCATATAGGGTGTTAGACATAAAGGTTACATGTAACATTTATGGGAAATCATATAGGGTGCTTAGACATAAAGGTTACATATAACATTTACGGGCAATCATATAGGGTGTTAGACATAAAGGTTACCTTATACGCTAATTTTTTTTTCCTTTACTCCTTAAGTATCATCATCTCTTAATCTCTAAGAACCATCCTACATGAAATTAGTAGCTTTCTTAACCAAAGAAATAGATTTTTGGGTTTCATGAATTATGATTAGAACAAAAAAGTAAGAGGAATGTATAACAATTGGCAATAATAATAGAAAAATTTCAGAGGGTCTGACTCTTTGCTCCTAATTCCAAATTGTATGATTTTTGTGTCTAAATTCAATAACTTTTCGAGATCTACAACTTTCATGAAGGAAGTATGTGTAAATTCTGACTGTAAGAAGAAGATATTGGGGAAAACAATACGATAACCTAAAATAAAAAGAGAAAGAGAGTGGTTATTTAGGGCCATTCATGGGTACTCAACAAGAATAAGACAGAAGTCCACATAATTCAGGAACATGACGACAAACATGACATGATGACAAAAAATTTTGACAGACCGTGATATAATGACAAGTTGATTGACATATTTTACTTCTGGACTATAAATAATCAGTCGAATTAGCAAGAGCATGAGATGAATAGACTGCGCCATGCACTAGAATGTGCGTTGCGCAAACCCTATGTGTCCGACGCAAGAGAAGTGCGCCAGGTGCACATAGTTGCGTTTGGCGCACTACCCCATGGCATGCATATTGTCAATTTGGTGAAAGTTTAGACTATAATGACTATTTTTTAGACGCGATTTTAGGTGCAATACATAGCAATGCTTTGACATATTAACAACATGCAAAAATTGCAATCACAAGAACATGTCATGTAACATGGATGTAAAAAGTTCTCAACCTAAAGTCTAGTTCTACATTTCAACTATGGCCAGGTTCAGGTTAAGGCTGAAAATGGTCCATGACTAAAGAGATTGATCCTACACTTCGTACCTTTGCTTAAAAAAGTGGTCATGTGTAAGATGCACTCTAGATAAATGTCATGCTTGGGTAGCTTTGCTTATGACTAAGATCCAACAATATCGCTCAGGAACCTTTCAGAAGGACAAAGTGCAACCCCTCCCTTCCCCGGGGTGATCTCATGCATATAACATGCGCTAATGAGGCAAGGAAGATTGTCCTTATGGTGGGCTAAACAATATTCATGCATGTGCAAAACAATATGTCATTCAAAAGCATAAAAACAGAATGAATCGTATTTTTCAAGTTTCACCCGCTCATTTAAAAATTTAATTTTTTAAAATCCTCCCCATTGGAGTCGCAAAATTGTAGGAGTGATTTTATTTTGCCTACACGGTGTGAGCACGTATCCACCCCCATTGTTTAGGTTTTATTTAAATACATGTTGAAGTCGCCAATAAGTCTTTAAAGGAATACTCATAAACCTAATTAGATATTTGGGAAACCGTAGGGATAATTTCGGGACTTATCCAATTTCCCCATCATGACTCCATAGATGGTCAAGAACCAAAAATCGGGTTCGGGGGTGAGGGTACGAATATGGTCAAGAACCACGTTCATCCATTGCTGGCCTCTACCAAATAGCGATTCAAATAAAAATTTATGCAGAAGAATAACCATCTAATATTTCCATACACCCTAAAAATATATTAGTCGATTGCTTTTTAGTGATATGTTATTAAGCAATCAATATTACAATAGGTTCCTAACATGTTGTCCAAATTATCTGATTCATATTAGAACAGTTCCTTAGGTCTTGATTAGCAATCGTAACAGCCCACCGTCATATATAACACCTCATAAATTATCCTAGGTTATACTTAATGCATTGGCAGAAGCAAATAAGGAGAAAACGATACAGATGTTATCACCTGCTGGAGTCAAACACATTAGTATGGTTGGGTTGACTCTATGAGCGTAGTTCAGAAAACATACATATTACTAGATACAGTTTAGTTATTACAGAACATAGAGTAAAATAGCGTAAGATATACATTCAAGCATTCTTCACAACAGTCATTTAGTAATAGGAGATGATCATGTTCAAGTTTTGGTTCGCTATGGATTAACCGATACAAATTCCAGAGCTTCTTGGCTGCCTATCTTTTTAATTCCTGCACATAACAAAATCAGCTTAAGCTGGTACACCAACTAATACAAAAAAACTACTTGTCGCGGCTGAAAACAAGGAGTTACACTCCCATATTTCTACAAAAATAAATGTTTTATCAAATTGACTAACACGAGTTTTCAAATACCAACGTTCAAACACATCTATTTGCCAACATCTCATATCATGAGCACAAGTTTAGCTGAATAGAATCTAACATAGGCAGAATAGATCACACATTAAGGTACACCAAGGTGTAGGCCTCCATTCGAAGCTTAAGCCCCTACTTTACTTGCTTGCAAGCTGTTATAGGACATGTTGTTAAACTTAATACACACACTGCTTTTCCCACGCAAAACTAATCCAAATTTACAAATAATATTCACAACTTACTAAAATGGGTTCGAAAATGTTTTGCTTGAATCATTGAGTTGCAAAATCATTCCAAGACTTCGGTAAAAATGATTTGGGAGGCTTACGAAGTAGCTACATTACTTCGTGATGCAAATAAAACCCACGGGCTCAATCAAACAATACAATTTAACTTACAGAGTGGAAATTGGAACATTCATGAGTGAAAATGAGGTTTCGGCTCATAAAAAAAGGTTTCTTTTGAAAACAATCCCTTACATTGAAAGTAACACTTAACGATATAAATTATTTGGTTACCAAGCTACTGTAAATCTCTAATTATTTTAGGGAAATTCTTCCCTTTGAAACTCTCTTGAAAATCAAGCATCGTTCAACCTTAAAATGTGATTTTTCGTGGTTTTCCGACATTAAGTGTAGTGATAAATGATGAAATAAGTTTGACAATTCTCTACTAGTGAAATACAATATCCTATTGCAAAGATTTTACTATAAAAGATTCAAAATATTTCTCCCACAATTCAACAAATAATCACTTCATTGAAATAGTAAAAGAAATGTTGTTTTAACACCTCCTATAGTGTAAATGATCATCTCTTATTAATAAATGACTTTTGTGAATAATGCATGAATTTATATTTTACGCTATTTTACTCTATGTTCTGTAATAACTAAACTGTATTTTGTAAGATGTATGCTTTCTGAACTACGCTTATAGAGTCAATCTAGCCATATTAATGCGTTTGACTCCAGCAGGTGACAGCCTCCATATTGTTTTCTCCTAATTTGCTTCCGCTTGCTATTAAGTATAATGTAGGATAATTTATCAGGTGTTATCGGTGGGTTGTCATAGCAATAATAACATGTGCGGTGATGAAAGTATAAATAGGACAATCATAACATCATGTATATATAAAAAGTAATTAAAAAAAGACAAAGGGTTAGAATATACAAAAAAGAATGGTTAATTTATTAAAGATCTACATCATGAAAGCAATAGTAGTAACTTCAATACATAAAATGAAAGAGCTTATTCACGGACCCTCATGAATATACATATGCGGCTTAGGTTTGAGAGAGTAACGACCTTCAGGACGAGCAATCGTAAAGCTTGAAGATCAATATGAACGTGGAAAGTGTCGGAAAGTATTTGTTTGAAAAGTATGAGTATAGGAAGATTTCGTAATTCGGGAGCAAAAGTATGAGTAAAGTATATGTGAAAGTGTGTATTAAAAAAGTCCTCTTTCGATTCAGGAAATCGAGGCCTATTTATAGGCAAAAGCAATTTGCGCATCACATAGAGAGTGCATTGACCTTTCACGTCTCTGTGCGACACACAAAGACATGTGTCAAGCGCAGATTGGTGCGCTTTACGCACACCAAAAATACCTTAAGCACATGTGGTGCGCTGTTTAAAAAAAGATAAAAATACCAGCCTGTGCATCATGCAGATAGTGTGTTAAGCCCACATCTCTATATGATGCACATAGATATGTGTCAGGTAAGGGTGTTCATTTTAGATATCAATCAGAAACGAAATTTCGGATCGGAAAAATGCGATCCAATTCCAATTCGAAATTTTTTGGATCGGATATCCAAAAACTAAAAATTTGAAACTTTCCAAAGGAAAAGTTCATAAAATAAGTTAGTTTCGGATCGGATCATCAGATATTTTGGATATCCGGCCTTGAAAACGGACATTTCAAATCGAATATCCGAAAAGTTTCCATGTTTATAATATTTTCGGATATACGAAAATGAAAATTTCCGATCCGTATATGACACGAATATTTTTGGATATATTCGATCCAAAATATCCAAAAACTAAAAAATTGGATTGGATATTCGAAAAACAGGATCATATCGACCGGATCGCGGATCGGATTGACTTGATCAAACTATGGTCACCCCTACTGTAAGGCGCAGATTGGTGCGCCTAACGTAACATAACCAATGTGTTGGGCGCACGGGGCGCGCCAAGCGCAGTGCCTGCATCTGACATGTTTTGCCAGCTTTTTTTCTCAAATGCGTTTTCGGATTATTTTCTTTTATCCTTTGAATTCGAGAATACAAATTTAAGGGATAAAAATCGAATTTCAATTGTATTTAATTCTGAAAATATTTACTAAAATAATGAATAATTAATTGGTCTTTTTCAAAGGATTGATCTTAAAATATGAGCTTAAAATATTTTTATGGACTCAAAATACACTTAATTATCAGAAATGATAAATTGGGCTTTAAATAAGAATTTGAATTATTATTGCAAATAAACTTTAAAATAGTTATGGGCCTGATTTTTCAGACTGCTCTTCTATTGGGTCGGACAAACTAAAATCGCGGTATGTTTGATCATTGGGCCCTTAAATGGTTCTTCCAAAAATATTCGTGGGTTTCATATATATGTCGTAGTTCTTCCAAATCAAACACGCAAAGAACTGTAATCCACCTATCTCACTTGCGAACCTCGATTCATTGCCAAAACAGTTTTCGAAGAACTATATAGCTCTATCTCTACCAATTTAGATCTCTTAATCTTGCATAACCCTGACCTTGCATTACATTTCATCTTTCCTAGCCTTGCATAACCCTGACCTTACATGACGTTTCATGTTCCTTAGCATTGTGTAACCCTAATCCTAGTGTCTCATGCATCGTTAGAGAGTCTAAGTTTGCGTTATTGCATCATTATGTGCACTATCTGAGTTCTTTGCACCTATTTGCTAAAATCTTCTCCTGCATGTAATCAGATTACTTATATTTATCGTCTTGCAGAGTAACTTTGTTTTGTAGAAACCAACAATATATAGATTAGTTCTAGGCTACAGAGTGTCTAGAATCGTTCTCCGTCCCAACACCCTATACTTTTACTTTTGGTTTTCTAAACCTCAGAAAAAGTGGAGGCTTCTATAGATACAAAATCGTATCTCCTTACTAAGTCCAATTATGAAACATATCGTCGCCCTAATTGGTCCGGTCCAAAGGAAGAGCAATCGAACAAGCTAAGACCAAAAGCATTTCGAAATATAAAGTCTATTTTAAATCCAAGCTCGATTTTAGAAAGCCGGATTAGTTATTCCTAATAATTAATTGCATTATTAATATTTTAATGTTAATTATTTTCCGATAATTAATTTTTAAAGGATATTCCGAAAATTTGTTTTTTTTTATTCCTAAAATATGTGATTTCGGATTTCAAAGGATAGATGTTATCAAAGGATAAAAGTGGTGCGTCTTGCGCACAAGTTGTCCGTCAGAGTGCAAAGCGGTGCGCCAGATGAACAATTTTATCTTATCTATTCGATTCGTTTTTTGTTTCTTTTGCCTATGAATGCCTCACTTCTTTGAACGACTTTTCACAATGCTTTCCTACGACTTCTAAACATACTCTTCTGTACCTAAACTCACATTCAAACACATTCATAACTTCGAATTTCTTATTTCAAGATTGCTCATCCTGAAGACCTTTGCATAAGACGTAGACGACAGATGTATAATGCCTGAGGGTCAATTGCAATTTAATTTCTTTTTCACTAACCATCTACGTACTTGTCACGAAGTAGATCTTAAAGGGAATTCACGCTATACTGTACATTATTCTCTAATCTCCCTTTTTTTATATTTCTTTTATTCAATATTATATGTTCATATGCATGATTGTATTTTTTAACGATTTTCATCACCAATATGATTATTATTGCAAATTAAAGACCTAAAGAACTGTTCTAACATTAAATTCAGATAATTTAGACAATCTAATTAGGATCCTAGTAATTTGATTGCATAGTAACATGTCACCAAAAATTATTCTTTTCTTTGTTTAATGAATCGATATAGATTAATTATTATACTGCATCAAAATATTATGTGGTTATTTATTTTCATAAATATAAATATGAATCATATTTAGTTGAGGCCATTAATGGGCAAATTTAATTCCTGATCTTATTAGTATCCTCACTCCCGAACTTAATATTTGGTTCATTGATCATTAATGGAGTAATGATTGAGAAATCTACATTAGATAAGCCCCCTAAGTTGTGCTACAAAATTTTCAATATCTAATTAGGTTTATGAGTCTTCTTTTACCGACTTGTTGGCGACTTCAAAATATTTTTCCATAAAACCCTTACAATGAGTTAGTCAATACGCGCTCATCTTGCATAGACAATAAAAACATGTCTATAATTATATTAATGACTTACATGTAATTGAAGTAAACTGTTAACATGCGTAAATTATGCGTTGAATATCACAACATTGACCTAAATCGATAAAAAATTGTTATTCGAACATACCTATATGATTAAAGTAGACATTATAAAATTAAATTTAGTATAACCAAAGATGATAAAAAAAATACAACAAACTCCATTTCTTTAAATTGTTCTTGGTTTCCTAGTGAGTTACACAAAGTTATTCCTACATGGAGTATTAGCTTATTTTGAACAATAAATGTAAAAGAGAAGTTCCTTGAAATAAAAGAGAGATTACAGAAAGTGGGTCTTCCTTAGTTTTTTTTTTCTCACATTTCTCATATGGTTGACTCAATGTATTTTAACTTATCTTGGTACTGTATGCCCATTATTTTTGCTTAGCAATACTTACTTAACACATTTAAACTTATACATTTTCCGTGTTTTGTTAATCATTAGACATTTAGACTTATATTCAATTAGGTTTATGACCGAATCTTCCTTTTAAATACTTGTTGGCAACTTCAAAATATTTTAAAATAAATCCTTTACAACGAGCTAGTCTAATTCGCACTCATCATACATATGCAATAAAAACACACCTACAAATATATTATGAATTTACATAATTTAAATAAACGAGTTAACGTGCGTAAATTATGGGTTGAATATAAAAACCTTGACCTAAACAGATGAAAAAATTATTGTTCAAACTTACCTTTCTGATTAAAGTGCACATTATAGAATTAAAATTAGTGTAACCAAAGATGATAATATAAACATACAACAAACTCCATTATTGTAAATTCTTCTGATTTTCCTAGTGAGTTATTTCACAAAGTTATTCCTACATGGAGTATTAGCTTATTTGAACAATAAAATTTAAGAGAAAAGTATTAGCTTACTTAAATACACCAATGTTCATATATTTTTATTTTCTATAAATAGACATCCATTTTGATATAATTTCATCATATTTTTATTTTATCCTTCTCTACCATTATAAACAAACACCATCCATTTATATAGAAACACTATTTGTTGTTTGTGCATATAATATATGTTGTTTGTGTATCAACATATGTTGTTTGTGTATAAACATATGTTGTTTGTGTATAAACAAATAGTGTTTATGTATAAACATATGTTGTTTGTGTATAAACAAATAGTGTTTGTGTATAAACATATAGTACTGTTCGTATTATTTTTTCAAACACATCTGTTTATACACAAACACTATATGTTGTTTGTGCACACAATATATGTTGTTTGTGTATCAACATATGTTATTTATGTATAAACAAATAGTGTTTGTGTATAAATAGATAGTGTTTGTATTTTTTTTACATATCTAAATAATAGATAGAGAAGGTAAAATAAAAATATGATGAAGTTATATCAAAATGGATGTCTATTTGTAGAGAATAAAAATATACGAATATTGATAAATTTTTTTTAGAACATATTATTTGAGATATACAAATTTAAAAATTACAAAAGTGATTTTTTTTAACAAACAATATCATGACATTTATGTCACTTGTGTGCTGCCACATAAATGTTAGATATTTAGTAAATGTCTAACGATTAGATATTTATCATTCTTTCTGGAAAACTACTTGGTGTAATTGATAGGATTTCACCTTATATGTTAATCTTTACCAATTGTGATTCTTAAAAATAGGGGATTTTCTTGTCATTTTTCCCACTTTAAGATATAACTAACAGGGGTGGTTCTTGGCCCATGCAGTATAGGCGACAGAATAGGGACCCAAAAATAGAGGGGCCTCGAAATATATTATATGTATTAAATGTTTGAAAGAAAAACAAAAAGAAAGCACTTGGATCAGTGATAAAGTGGTAAGGGATGGAGTAAAAGGGCGCTGGTTCGTTTCTAGTCAGGAGCAGATTTTTTTTTACTTTTTGCTGTTTTAAGCTGTTTTAATTGTGACGGTTGATAATGAAGATATTGGAGATAGTTTAACTAACTGTGGACTAGACCCTGAGGTGGTGTTTCTAGGAAAGGATTTGGTTTAATAACTACAATTGGAGTAATATATTAAAGTGGACTATTCGAGTCATATTTGCGAAAATGAGTTAGTACGTGAGTTTTGATAAATAAATGAATACAAGTTTAGTGATTAATTTAAATGAGCTTGAAATATTTAATTCAGTTGTTATGTAATTAAGAAGTGATGGACTCGTCAATGCAAGTGTGAGTATGGTTCCTAGATGGGTTTATTGTTGGTCACGTTTATTATATTTCAGCTAATGATGTAACTAGAACCATATTTAGTCACTTTAATCAACCTTTGGTTGGTGAACCTCGAGTTGTGGAGTTTAAGTTAACTCTCGTTAGTTAATTCTAACTGAGAGAACTAGTGATATTATTGTTGATATTTTATTGAACATGATTATTTACTATCAATTGTGACTCATAAGTTTTATGATTGGAATTGGAACTGGAAAACATATCTCATGTTTTATCGAACATGAGTATTTATTGGTTTGAAGTATTTACTTATAGAAGTTCTATGCAAATAAATATAATTATATGTGAAAGAAATATCCTAGATTGGTTGATTACTCAAATATTGTTAAGAATAATTTGATTGTGTCTAAATGATAATCGAAATAAATCTAAAGGGGAAAGTAGCCTTGTCTAAGTCGACAGATGAGGTGACATGAACTGTACCCCCATGGACTGTGAACCTTGGGGGGTCCCCATAGGGGAACCTGCCCATTGCTCTGTGGGGGCGGTAATCGGGCAATATCTCAGGAAATGTGAAACCTGTGGATGGCTGATTGAATCAGTGGAAAAATGTACTCCAAAATAGTCACGGTTATTGGCCAAAAGTAAAGCGAATGGTTGGGTGACGACCCCCACTATCGGAGTGTAAGCTTTGTCTCCTCAGCTGCGTTCTCTTTCCCCTGGTTAAAAGAAAGTTATCTCAAATTATGAAAGTTGTTTCGGTATTGGATTCCCGATAAGGAATCATATCAAGTAAATAATTAATGTTTATTCAGTATTTGAATATGAATATTGATATTGGTTTTCTGATAAGCAATCATATCATGGTAAGTTATACTAAGGTTGGATTTCTGATAAGGAATCGTATCTTGTTATTAGATTCCCGATAAGGAATCATTATAGTGAAAGTTGTTATGATATTTATTGCCTAAAGTCTGGATTTCCGTTAAGAAATCGACTAAAGGAAATGAAGAATATTGTTTATATCAAAGTTGGTGACCTCAAATTCCTATTATGGAATCGTGGTAGGTTGAAAGGTTGTTAAATGAGAATATATATGAAACATGTCATTGTTGGGAGTCACCTTATTGTGTTTGTTACTATGTGATTGATGATGTATTATGAATCGAGGAATTGGATAGAAATATAATATATATGTTCAACAAGAATATTGCTGCTAAGCATGCTATGATGGATGTGATTGTTCAACTTATGTTAATTGCGTGAGAGTCGTTTTCAAGTAAAAGCCACCAAAGCATGTGTTAATCTTATTTATGGGTTTAGTACTCAGCTTTGCTTATGCTTTTTTTTTTGTCATTTCTGTGGCCTGTCTTGGTGGGTGGCAGCTCCCTAAATGTTTAGGATAAAGCATAAGTTTATATGTTGCAAGTTGAAGCTGATACGAGCTGGAGCAGTGTTGTATATGTTTTCGAAGTGAGGACGCTTGACTTTGTAACATTTAGTTATTAATTACTTATTTTCAGTTTGATATTTCTAAGAGTCGTTAGTGCTCCTTATTCTCTATTGGTTGTTGCTCCGCGAAAGCGTTGAAACTGTCGTATTTTTCTAATTTGAAATATTTTATAAATTAAAATTCTAAACAGGTTTAAATTATTTCCCGCTTTAGGGTTGTCATATTTTCAAAGGAAATTATGCCGGATTTTCTATAGAAATTTATGAGGATAAAGTCTGAGAATCAGTGCGTTGTTGTAATAGTTAATTTGAATTGAATAAAATTGGAAATTGAGTTCCACACTCTCTGATGTAGTTCGGTGAGTGTGATGATAATAGTCCGGGTTATTATCTCGACTAGAGTCTCTTTCGTTATGCTTAATCCTCTATAAGTTGGTCGAGAGACTTCGGACTGTTACACTTAATTAATTTGATGCCCAGTGCACTATTCCTACAATAATATTAGTCAACCTTGCAATTCCTAAATTTCTAAGAAATGATGTTGTAGTTGCTTTATAACTATTAAATCGACAAAATGTAGTGTAACAAGGTCATCTAATGTTGGGTTGAATGCATAATTGATATATACCTAGCAAAAATAGTGTGGCTGAGGCAGTTTTTTCTCTTCCTAAAGTCAATGTTGGTAGTGTGTGTGGTCTTATATGCTTAAAGAAAGTTGTTCTTATTATTCCTTGCCTTTTTGTATGCCCATTTATGACACTTCCTATTGTTCTTGACACATCAGTTGAACCTATGTTTCTTATTCTTTGTTGTGCATTATTGACTTTTGCTCCTGTTTCATACATTCCGGTTGAAGTTCTTATTTTTATTCTTTTTCGAGATGTTTATTTTTTCCCTTTTACTATTATTCTTTCCACATAGATAGGAGTTAACCACTTACTGGTAGTCTTTCTGGATCATTTGAAATGTGGAAAATTAAATTCTTAATCCTTATAATCTTTCCAATCCAAACAAAAAACTACTTTTTCTTCTTCACAAATTTAAATATAAGAAACTTGTACAATCTTTGTTTGTATCTAAACATTATTAATGTTTGAAGGTATATTACTTTCATACCCCTGATTATAGGTGTGGTCTTGTTGATTTCATAGAGAATATATGCCTCGGTTACTCTTTGTTGGTACCATCTTGTTAAGTGTACTAAGACTTTACATCGTTACAGCCTTACATGATATGGATCCAATACCTACACAAGTAGTGATTCCTTTCCACCCTTTGCTAAAACAGATTACTACATGCCTCAAATTTCCTAATCCTGTGTATTAGTTTCTGAATGCTTTTAAGAACAATGTGTGTGTCTATGTTAGGACAAACTATGGTCCTATTGCTTATACTTTATATTGGTGGGGAGGCTGGGAAGGTAGAAGTGTCTTGCGAAAAGGTTGCGCAAAAAGCTATCCGGGATCTCATGAAGAAGTATGGGGTGTATGTTGAAGATGTTACATCTATTAAGACAAAGGCGTTTGTCCGGTGTGCTGCTATATATAGTTTGAAGGAAGCCAAATTACAGTGTGTTGATGAAGGGCTCCCAAAGATTGCTTTGCATGAGAGCTTGTCTAACAGTGTTTGTAATGCAAGCAAGCCTGTGTGTATTGATTTTGTGTAGGTATTACGGTCTATTTTTAAATCAATTGCCATATGATGCACCCCTATTGAAACCATTAAGCCCAACCTTGGCCAGTTACCTCCCAGTTCACTGTGACACCACCAAAGAATGCTTTTGGTATTGAATGCATCCTTGGTGACTGTTGTGCTACCTAAACTGCAGCTAAATAGAGCCTTTCCAAAAAGGTTATTTTCTACCTCATAGGTGTTTACGACTTTGAGGTTGTCGATGTCAATTATAACTCGTCAGGTTATAAGTTTGAAATTGCTTTGTGTACCCTTACAAGGGAAAGGTACATGTGCTTTAAGGAATGTGTGATGGGACTAAAAGGAGATCTTGACCCTTCTTTGATTCTTGTGGAGCAATATTGTCTCACTCCATGAGGTCCTGCATTTCAGATACCTTTTGTTGGTCCTCTTTCGCTCCCTCCAAAGAATCGCAAGTCCTAGCCGGCTATTGTAAGGCCTTCTGTTGATGTTGACTCTAAAACTGAAGTGGGGCTTTATTTTCGCAAGCTTAACATAACTCGATACTGTTTTTCAGCGTGCCAAGTTTGCGTAAACGTCGCAGTAGCTTATGTCCCATTTAAGCACTAGGATTAGGCCCCATGTAATAGTTATTTTGGGTACTGCAACTGTGTAGGGTATGCTTGTCCTGCAAGATGATTTTGGTGTTATTATGCAGCCATGTAGTTACATTAATACTTATTTCCCATTGAAAGTGTTGTTATCGTCACTAGTAGAAAAAGGACGATTTGCGTCCCCCAAGTGCGTCGCATGAATGGCAAAACGACGCAAAAACATAAATTGCATCCCACACAATTAAGAGTGCGACGCACAACATGGGTACAACAACACCAGATACGAGCTATATGTGTCGTATCTTGTTGATGTGTGTTGCAAAAGACTAATTTGGGTCAGACCTCTTGGCCCATCCGACGCAAATTGGTTCATCTTGGACACAAAAATTGTCACATTATCTGCGTCGTACTTGCCTTAGGTGCTTTGCAAAAGCGGCATTTGTGTCGGACCCTTAGGCCCATCCGACGCAAATCCGCATTTACCCGAATAGAATTTTCGCCCCAGCAGCGCTCCCACAAAGACATTATTTCGTTTAGAGCCCTAAGTTACATGCAAAAAAAACGAACTCACTCTTTCTTATTTCTCACCAGAAAACGACCCTTTCCACTTTCTCTCTCGCCGGCGCTCCCTCACCCTCTCACCGGCGCTCCCTCACCGTCGCCGGTGACTTGCTTCTTCGGAAAACTAAAGACCCCTCTCCGGTGGTTTATGGTTTTCAGATTCACACTTTCTCTCTCTCATTCTTCGTGGTGCTTCTCCGCCCCACTTCGCTGGTGAAAACTTGCCGTCTTCTCGCCGCCGGTGCCATTTAAAGGTCACTCAATTTTGTGTCTCATCCCACACTCTCTCTTTGACTCGATTTTTGCGGTGGTTCGAACTCAGAGTTCTTTCTCTCTTACTTGCCGCCGCTTAGACCGACACGTCGCCGCTGCCGCTTCGAACTGACTTGCCGCCGTCGGTACCGCTGCCGGCAATGTATGTAATCTTGTTTTTTGTTTTAATATTTTTTGTATTATAGTTTCCTATTTACTTGTGTTTAGTGATATGTTTTGTATTATGCAATGTATGTAAGTCATATGTTTTGTATTGAATCAATTTCTTGCATGTGTTTTTTGAACACTCACTTTAGAATTAGGGGTTTGATTATGAGTTAGAAATCTTGAATGCTCACTTTAGAATCCAAAATCATCTCTTTCAATGGTGTTGCATTATCTCACATTGTCATTCCTTTACATTGTACTTCAGTTACCACCTTAGTGCTCGTCGGTTTGCTGGTTCTCCAAGCTCGCGTCGTTGTGCTTGTCTTCGTTGCTCCTTGAGAGTTGAGGTATGTATTATACCTTTTGTTATTTTTTGATTTACGTTAATGTAACCATTACTTTGGATTTGTGGATTTGTTTTAATTGTCTCTATAATGTTGAATCATGACCAAACCTATATGTGCCGGGGGGGGGGATCTAAGGAATTTTTTGGTAAAATGATTGGGAAAGTATATGTGAATTGTTTGGTTATTATGTGATTAGGAAAGTATATGTTGAATTATAAGCAAACCTATATGGACATACCTTAATGAGGTAGGGACGGAAATCTAAGGAATGGATTGGTTTGTAATGTTTATTTGCAATGTGCATCATTTGCCTAGATACCCATTAGAGGCTTACTCATTAGGAGTAAGTCTTGAATAGTACCCGGTTTGGGACAATCTTTGAGTTTCTTATCTCACTTAGGATGTGAATGAATGTTTGGTTTTCGATTCTAAGCAAGATCCTGCTCATTTTTCAAAGCATTCTCTGGGTACATATGCTGATAGTTTAACTACTATCTTCATCGTGTACTTGGAGAACTGTAGGAAAGTGTTGCCGGATTTTTCTTAGAATTAAAAACCAAATGTTCATTCACTAGTGAGATGAGAAACTCAAGGACGGGTTAGGTTGGAGTGATAAGGACCCAAATGGTCATGACTGCATTTGATAAGCCACTTTGAATGATATGATCGATTATGTTCCTGTTTGGTGTCTCTAGTGTATGAATATGGATCGAAACTGGATGTATGGTAATCGGATTTCGGCGACATTTCTACAAGGGGTTGATGAATTTATCAGGGTTGCGTTTGAACATCCACATAATGGGTCAAAGTTAGTCTTGTGTCCTTGTTGTGATTGAAATAACTCAAGGGGGTATCGTGATGTGGATCAAATTAAAAATCATTTGATTCGTCGTGGGTTTAAGAGTAACTATACTAGGTGGACATGGCATGGAGAGTTTCATGATCAGGGTATGAGATTGACTAGCTTGTATGATGATTTTCATGTTGATCACATTAATGTTGAGGTTGAAGAAAAGGAATCGATTGTCCGCATATGTATGATAGTGTTATAAGTAGTGCAGCGGACAAACCTATGTATCCGGGGTGTAAAAATTTCACTAAACTTTCTGGCATCCTCACATTGTTCAATATGAAATCGAAGCATAGTTGGACAGATAAAATTCTAAGTGAGTTGATCACTTTTTTACAAGAATTGCAACCTGAGGGGAATGAAATGCCCAACTCTACCTACAAGGCAAAGAAATTGTTGTGTCCATTAGGTATGGAATATGAGAAGATGCATGCATGTCAAAATGATTGTGTGTTGTATGGAAAAGAATACAAGGATTTGCGTGACTCTCCTAGGTGTGGAAAGTCTCGATACAAGATAAAGGAGAATGATGAGGGGGTGAGAAAGAAACTCCGGCGAAGGTAGCTTTGGTATCTTCCAATTATTCTGAGATTTAGGCATTTATTTTCGGATGAAAATAATGCTAAATTATCAAGGTGGCACGCGGAGGAGAGGAAGAAATATGGGATGCTTAGACATCCGCCCGATTCTCTGCAATGGAGAGGTATCGACCGACAGTTTTCCTATTTTGGTAAAGAAACTCGAAATCTTAGGCTTAGGACTTTGTACAGATGGGATGAACCCATTTGGCACACTAGGTACCCAGCATAGCACTTGGTCGGTTCTACTGGCCATTTATAATCTCCCTCCTGGTTATGTATGAAGCGGAAATTTATTATGCTATCGCTTATTATTTCGGGTCCTAAGCAACCCGGAAACGTCATAGATGTGTATCTTGACCCACTCCTTCAAGTTCTGAAATTATTGTGGGATGAAGGTGTTTTGATGCGTATGCAAAAGCTGACTTTACATTGTGTGCCATGATATTTTGCACGATTAATTATTTCCCAGCTTATGGGAAGTTAGGGTATATAGTTAAAGGAGAAAAGGCATGCCCTATTTGTGATCAGGATATGATTGATGAGCGGTTACATCATTGCGGGAAGAATGTGTACCTGCATTATCGTACATGGCTTTCTTTAGATCATCCATTTTGTAAGAAGACAAAGTAGTTCAACAGAAAAGTGGAGATGAGAGAAGCCATGTACCCTTACGTGGAAAAGAGATTTCTAAGCGGGTAAAGGATATTGAAACAATGTTTGGCAAGCCCTTCAAAAGTGTCTCAAAGAACTTATACAAAGGTCTAAGTTTTGGGACCTTCCATATTAGGAATGTTTAAAAGTCATACATTGTCTTGATCTAATGCACATTGAGAAAAATTTTTATGATGCCATTGTCGGAACATTGTTGAATATGCTCGCGAAGACAAAGGATGGAGTTAAAGCTAGAAAAGACATGGCTGAAATGGGCAGACTCGAACTAGCACCTCAGGAGCGGGGACAACGCTATTATCTTCCCCCAGCTTGCTACACTTTGTCTAAGAAGAAGAAAACCAATTTTTGTGAGTCCCTTCATAGGTTAAAGGTTCCTGCTGGATACTCGTCAAATTTTCGAAATCTTGTCTCACTGAAGGACTTGAAACTCGATGGTTTAAAATCTCATGATTGTCGTATCTTGATGCAGCATTTATTACCAGTTGCAATATGAGAAATTTTGCCTTCCCAAGTAAGATATACGATCACAAAGTTGTGTTTCTTCTTCAAAACTATCTCTAGCAAGGTGATTGATCCTAACACTTTAGATAACTTGCAAGTCGATGTCATAGAGACGATGTGTCGATTTGAAATGTATTTCCCCATCCTTCTTTGACATCATCTTGTCCGAGAAATTAAAATTTGTGGGCCCGTTTGTATGAGGCATATGTGGCCTTTTGAAAGACATATGAGTACTATGAAGGGTAAAGTGATGAATCTAGCCAGACTTGAAGCAAGTATTGTCCAAAAAACAGTTGCGGAGGAAGTATCTGAATATGTAAGTCCGTATGTAGCACGTGCACAAGCAATTGGATTGCCAAAATCTAGACATGAAGGAAGGCTTGATGGTTGTGGTACTATTGGGAGAAAAAGATTGTATCTTGATGGAGAGTTGAAAAGAAAAGAAGAATTGATTATGTTAGGAAATCTAAAACAAGTTCATCCTTACTTTGATGATCACGGGACTAAGCTTAGTGTTCAGTTGCCATTGAAGAATGAACGTGAGTTGATGATTGAGCATAATCGGACTTTCGTTGATTGGTTTAAAGAATGAGTTATGAACCAATTATCTGACACTTCTAATGATCTATCGAATACGTTGAGATGGTTGGCATATGGGTCAAAGATACAAGTTCTTTCCTATGAAGGGTATGACATCAATGGTTATACATTTTACACTAAGCGACAAGATGACAAATCCACGATGAAAAACAGTGGTATTACGATGAGGGCTTTGTCATCAGAGTATAAAAGTAAAAGGGATAGACGATTGTTGAGAGGATGAAGTCTTACTACGGGTTCATTGAAGAGATATTAGAACTTGACTATGTTGACTTCAAGTTTTCGCTCTTCCAGTGCAAGTGGGTTGATATTCGGCGTGGTGTAAAGAAGGATGAACATGTGTAACATCCTGAATTTCTCTGAAATTTTCGCGCGTTAATTACTATTATATTGGATGTTAAATTATATTTTACTAATATATTTTCCGGTAAATATAAACAAATATATATATATATATATATATATATATATATATATATTATTATATATATATATATATATATATATATATATATATATATATATATATTTACATCTACATTTTAGTTCGATAATATTTATACATATATTTATATATTTATAATGTGAACTTAAGTGTAGCATTGTTTAGTAAACGTGCAATGCTTGTACTTGCGTCAACTATTTTAAACGGACAATGTAGCGCTCGAGTATGTGCAAAGTGTAAAATGTGGTTAATTTGTAAGTACATATTTATATTACGTTAATAGTTATAATTTTTAATCATAAAAATTACTTACTTATATATATTTATTTTCAACGATTTACTTTGTTCTTGAAATAATTGTACTAGCCTTTACCCACATTTTGTTACTTGACTTAGGGGGGTCCGAAAATTCTGTTTACTATGGGTTTATGAAGGGTCTTGGACAGCCACATTATTCCTTTGTAACGTTAAGCTAATCAAGAGTTAACCCTTTCACTCGGCCTCATAATTCCTTGTCATCATGGCCAATTAATACCCCTTAATCACCCTCACTTCATCTCCTTTTGACTGAAAATAAAATCAGAAATTCACTCCCTCCTCCATCCTTCCATTCACACGCCTAACACCAAAGTAAAGAGGGGAAGATTTCTCTTGTTCCTCGCTTCACATTTCTCACACAAAAACTAGTTTCTATTACTTGTTTTCAAGCTATTTTGCACCGGTTTTCAAGCACGTGTTGAGTTCGCTGTGGTTGTGTTCTTAGGAGATGAAGGTGGTGATAATTCACAAGGCGTTTAGACTACGATCGAAGCATTCTATTACATTCTTCTAGAAGAATAAGGTAACTAGCGTTATTCTAGTTCGATAGAGAATAGATTTTGAACCTAGGTTGTTAGAATTGCGTTAGAGAACTTAGAATCACGCTAGGTGGAACTTAGGTGATTGTATGCGTGTAGTTTAACGTAGAATCATGACTACGATGGTTGTTAGTGGTACTTTTCATGTATTGAACATGTTGTTATGATCATGTTGTGAGTTCTCGATAGTTAGTTTGTCAATTTGATGCTTTTGTTGTTGTATTGATTTGGAGTAACTTTGATTATTTATTGGAGATTTAAGTATTTGGTTGTTGTTGATGATGTTTACCCTCATGCTAGGGTGTTTAGCTGGTTGTGTTTGATGTGAATTTGGGTTGGTTTGGATGTTTGAGACTGAACATAAGCTTCTTGGACTAGGCAAGGGCGTACGAGCACAACCCACAAGCCACGAGTTGCAGCAGATGGTGACTCGCGACGCCCATGGTCGCGCCTCGCGACCGTTGTTACACCTCGCGACGAGGGTTTGCCCTCTTGGTTGCGTATTTTTTGATTAATTTCCTTTTTGGCTTACATCATGTTTATTTGTTGGTGGATGGGCTTATGCATGTATGTTAAGCATGTTTAAGTACGTTTGGGTTGGTCTGAGCTATTTTATTAAGGGTATGTGCCCAACCTTGTTGGGTAGCTTATGGTTGTTTGGTTTGGAGTATGTTGAGGGACTATACTTTGAGTTGTTGACGTCGAAATGCTCGGGGGAGGATAACACTGCCCTTAGCATCTCTTTGCCAAGAGTTATGTACGGGGAATATAGTGACTTAGTCATAATTGACATCGTACCCCAAACTCAAACGACGTTTTTTTGTGTTATATGCCTTAACATGTATGTTTGATGTCTTATGGATGTGATTTTGCTTGTAAACCTTGCCGTGTATACATTTGAATGTTGGTTAGTTGGATTTTGTGTATACCTTGTCGTGTATACCCACGTTTGAACGTTGTTGGATTCCTTTGTATGCCTTGCCGAGTATACATTGTTCTTTATTTGTGTTTGATTGATCCTATGGATGACATGGTCCTAGGAATTTGGGTTTGGTTATCCTAAGGGCGGTATGGTCCAATGGTTCGCTCAAGGGTGGTATGATCCGTTGAGTTTTGCTATTCGGAAAGGGTGGCATGGTCCTCCGATATGCAACGTAGGCCTTGGGCGGCATGGTCCAATGATTCTACTCACAGACGACATGGTCTGTTGTGTTTGATCTTGATGGTGTGATTGATTGTGTTTGTTGCATGGTCTAACTGGGTTTTTCTTTAACGTTGAGCTTTCTTATTATACATGCTTGTTGCTTATGACTTGTTGTGAGCATTTTATCTTGGTGATGTATGTCTTTGGCGTTGCTTCTAATTTCTTTAAGTTTATTATTTATTCCTATTTGGGCTAGGAGAACTGCTAGTTACTACCTACTGATTGTGGAAGTTGTTGATTTATTATGCAGATGTTGATGCTGTTTAGGATCGTTATGGTTTGGACCGGGATTGTGCGATTTGACCTTGTGAGCAAGGAGGTTGTATTAGTCATAGTGGACGAGCACTTTGAGACAGGGATTAGGACTAGTTACTTAGTGGGACTTAAGTAGCTTTCCTTATGTTTTTGTCGTATGTTTGAACTAGGGGTGATAATGAGCCTGACAAGCTCGCGAGCAGCTCAGGCTCGACTCGGTCAAAGCTCGGCTCGTTGAAGCTCGGCTTGAACTTGGGCTCGGCTCGAAACTTAAACGAGCCGAGCCGAGCTAGGCAAAGCTCGGCTCGTAAAGCTCGTGAATAACTCGATTATTATTTATACTAAAAAAAATTATATATAAAAAATTTTTACATTAAAAAAATTTAATACAAATTTATATTTTAATTTAGATTACAAATTATATATTTTAATTTGTGATCCAACTTCACCTCTACTCCATTAGGCAAAAAAGTCCCACATTAGATAAGAAAACAAGGATCAACCTTATTTTCTTTATAAATAGCTATTAAACCTTACTTCAACTTAAAGTTTAATTTTGTATCTCCTTGGTTGGAAAACAAAAACTATACTTTATTTTATTCATAGAGGGAATAAAGTATATTTTTAAATATTTGATTATTTAATACTTAAAATATTTGATAGTTGTTTATTTAAATGCACTTAAGAGTGTTTATATTGGTACAAATATGATTTTTTTTTTCATATGACATGAATTCCCACATTGAAATTTTAGTGAAGTTAAGAGGAAAACCAAGTTATAAAAGCATATGTAAGGTGAATTTTTTTCTTTAACAAAACAATGGAGTCCCACATTGAAATTTTAACAATGTTAGGAGAGACTCCAGGTTATAAAAGCATATTGTTGACCCTTGAGTTTTGAAGATGACCTAACCACAGAAGACATAGTATATTTTATTTATGTTGTTGCAAGGTAATTCATGCTCGAGCTAAGAGAATACTTGATTGAAGATTAAAGCGGAGAATTAATCAAGATCGAAGTAAAGATGTTCGAGAGATGAAGAATCAAGCATGGAATGAAGATTAGAATACATTAGGGTATTTATTAATCTTCTTGTTAAGGTTGAGTAAAAGCTTTATTAAGTTCGTGGTGAATTCTCAAAGGAACTTGGTTCTGTTCCCATGAAAGGAAAGACCTGGCACTATAGGAACAAGGTTAGGAACAAGACTTAAAATTAGGGAACAAGACTTAAAACTAATTTAGGAACTTCTAAGTGACCTAATATTGTGCGCCTAAGTAATTTGTGCCCAATATAGTTGTTAGAGTTTTTAGGGATATTTTGACTAAGATCCATATTTTAGGAAGTTAGTTTAAGTTTGTTAGGAAAAGATTTTAAAAGATTTTCTGATTTTAAATTAACTGATTTTCAAATTTATCTTTTTAAAATATATATTTTATCTTTTATATTTTATTTAAAAGATTTAGTTTTCGAAAATTAATATTTCCGGTTTTTAAATGTTTCGGATTTTTAAATAAAACTGTTTTCCGGTTTTTATAAAAGATTTTGAAAAAGAATTTTTCCTAAAAACTAGCTAAAGATTTTATTTATTTATTTCCTAAACTAATTACACGCCTAAACTAAGCTACAGTTTTATGTAGTTAGTGGATTTAGTGGCTTAAGTTAATTATCCTCCAAGTATTTAATTAAATTAAATAAGTTAATTATTCTCCAAGTTTTAAAACCACGTAATTGTTACTGCTTCTATGAAGTGAAGTAGTGGATTAGTGGATGCTTACATGACATGAATAATTAATTTAATTTAATTAATTAATTAAAATCATGGAGACATGTGATAATGGTCTAATTAGTGGAAACATGTCTTGTCTTAATGTCTATAAATAGGCGCCTAATTCATTGAGAAAATTGTGTCTGACTTAGTTAATTTGTCTTAAGTTATCTAAAGTGTCAGTGCCTTTCCTTAAGAGAATTCATACTTACATTAATCGAGTTTATTACTCTTCCATTTTTACAAAGTGTATTTTTGAGAAAAAGGGTTTGAGTGAACTCTTGTAAGTGTGAGAAAGCTTTGAGTGAAGCAAGAGAAAGAGAAAGAGAAAGAGAAAGGAACTTCGAGTGAAGTTTGAAGAAAACGTCAGTTGTTGGGAACTGTCGTTGGGAACTTGAGTTGAGTGACTTAAGTTGAGAATCGAGAGAAAAGTAATAGGTTGTAATCAGAGTTGTTTTGGCCTATTATAGTGGAAAGTTGTTTAAAATCCCTTGTGGTCGAGGTTGTTTCTTCCTACTAGGCCTAGGAAGTTTTTCCTCGTAAAATCTCTCGTGTTCCCATTGTTTGTTCCCAAGTTTACTTTTAATTCCGCAAAAAGTAGTGCTTATTCTCTCACTATAATTCACCCCCCTCTTATAGTGCTCATATTATACAACAATTGGTATCAGAGCGGGAACTCTAATATTCAGGAAACCCTGTTGAGTTCAAGATCTTGAAAAATATGAATACTAGAGAGAAACTGGAAGAAGGGTACTCTACGCAGAGGCCACCAATGTTCAATGGTAAGTTTTACACTTACTGGAAGAACAGAATGGAGATCTTTATCAAAGCCGACTTACCAGGTATGGAGAGTCATAGAGGTAGGTGATTTTGAAGTCACTACCACTAATGACAAGAATGAGGTAATTCCTAAATCTATATCTGATTTTGATAAAGCTGATTTCGAAAAGATGGAAATTAATGCTCTTGCTATAAAATGCTTCATTGTGGTCTTGGCCTCATGAACACAATCGTGTCATGGGATGTAAAACCGCAAAACAAATTTGGGATCTTCTTGAAGTCACTCATGAAGGTACGAGTGAAGTTAAGAGATAAAAATAGATTTTTGATGAACCAATATGAACTTTTTCAAATGAAATCAAAAGAGTCTATCCAAGACATGTTTACACGCTTTACTAATATATTAATGAGCTAACATCTCTTGGTAAAGTGATTACATCTGAGGAACAGGTACGAAAGGTCCTAAGGAGCCTTCCTAGGGATCGTTGGATGGCTAAGGTAACTGCCTTACAGGAAACTAAGGACTTTACTAAGTTCAATTTGGAACAACTTGCTGGTTCCCTCATGACTCATGAGTTGCAATTGGACAATGAGAATGGAGACATGTCCAAGCAAAATCGATTGCCTTAAAAGCTGATGAAAGTGAAGGCTCAAACAGATGAAGAAGAATCGCTCTCATGGTCCGAAAATTCAAAAGAATGTTTAGGAACATGAAGAAGGAGATTACAAAGGTAAGAATAAGAAATATTCTAACAAACTTGTTTGTCATAAGTGTGGCAGTTCTGAGCACTTCATCAAGGATTGTCCCCAATGGGAACAAGAAAAAGGCAAAGGAAGGGAACGAAGCAGAGATAGGAACAAGAAATACAAAAACTCCTATACTCGATCTGACATGAAGAAAGCTATGGTTGCTGCATGGGGAGACTCTGACTCCGAGGAAGAAGATGATCCTCAACCAAATGAGGAGACTGCAAACTTCTGTCTTATGGCTCTTGACAATTCCGAATCTGATGAAGAGATTGAATCTCTTGAGGCAAGTCTAGACACCATCAAAACTCGTCTTAATTCTTTAAGTAAAGAAAAATTATTTGAGTTTATTGTTGACGCTGTAAATGATTGCAAAGATGAAACCATTAAACTAAAACAATGTCAAATGCTTTAAGTGTAGCAAAGGAACATACCTCTTGGCTTAAAAGTGTTCGATTGATATTGAGAAAAGATTTTTCGAATTGTTTGACAAAAATCTTAAATTAAGAGAGGATTTCGAAAATCTTAAAAATGAGAACTACTTGTTAAGTCTTGAGTTGTCACAACTAAAAGAGTTTGTTCCTGAAGTAAGTTCATTTGACATTAAGTCAGTTCCCTTGCAAAGTTTCAAATCTGAAATAAACGAATTGAAAAATCATGTTTCATTTTTGGAAATTGAAAATAAGAACTTGTAGGGGAACTGCACCAAATGAGAAATGAAAAGAAAATGCTACCTATTCCAAACTGGATTAAGAACCCTCAAACAAAACGAACTGAAGGTCTTGGTTTTAATCACAAAAAGAAATTTGAAAAACCTAAAAAGAGAGTTGATTTACCAAGTGATAAAGTTTGTATGTTTTGTGGGAACACTGGTCATTTTAGGAACTCTTGTCCTAAAAGACTTGGTCGCATCAATGAGAACTTGGAAACAAGTAAGTAATTTGGAAAAAGAAATCTATTGTTCCTGAAGGAAAGGAACCCAAGAAAGATTGGGTTCCTAACTCTAACAATTAGTTTTCTTGCAGGTTGGAGTGAGGGGGAACAACACATGGTACCTAGACAGTGGTTGTTCTAAGCATATGATGGAGATAAATCAAGATTTCTCTCACTCTCAGCCTAAATGGTGGAAGTGTGACTTTTGGTGACAACAAGAAAGGTAACATAGTTGCCATGGGCAAAGTTGGTAAGTCATCGTCACATTCCATAAATGTGTTTCTAGTTGATGGATTAAAGCATAACTTGTTAAGTATTTCCCAATTTTGTGATGAAGTTTAATAGTGAAAAATGTTTGATTGTCAACAATAGCACAAAGGTTATCATTTTGGAAGAAACAAGGAAAGGGAACACATATTGTGGATCTCAACCTTGTTCCCAAAAACAAATTCACATGCCTTAGTGTTATTGATGATGATTCATTTTATGGCACAAGCGTCTAGGTCATGCTAGCTTTTCCTTGCTTGACAAACTGCGTTCTAAAGAACTAGTTTTAGGTTTACCCTCTACTAAGTTTCATTTAGATCATGTGTGATGTGCATGCGCAAAAGGAAGCATGTTAGGTCCTCTTTCAAGTCCAAGAATGTGGTAGTACCACAAGACCTTTAGAGTTAATACATATGGATTTATGTGGACCTATGAGGATACAAAGTAGGAGTGGAAAGAAATATGTTTAGTAATTGTAGATGACTTCTCTAGATTTACTTGGGTTATTTTCTTTCTAGCAAGGACGAGACTTATGATGAGTTCCTTGTCTTTGCAAAGAAAGTCAAAATTTGAGTGGTCATAAGTTACTTCACCTTAGATCCGACCATGGAAAGATTTGAAAATTTAAGTTCGATGACTTTAGCAGAGACAAGGATTAGATCACAATTTCTCAGCCCCTGAACACCTCAACAAAATGGTGTTGTTGAAAGGAAGAATAGAACACTAGAAGAGATGGCTAGGACTATGTTGATAGCTAGTGGTCTTCCAAAAACTTTTGGGCAGAAGCTGTGAATACTGCTTGTCATATATAAATCGAGCCATGGTAAGACCTTTATTAAATAAAACCCTATGAGCTGTATTTTGGTAAAAAGCCCAATATTACATATTTCAGAACATTTGGATGTAAATGTTTTGTTCATAATAATGGGAACAAAATATTGGAAAATTTGATGCTAGAAGTGAAGAAGTGTATTCTTAGGATATTCTTCTAGTAGCAAGGCTTATAGAGTGTATAATAAAAGGTCTATGTGTGTAGAAGAAAGTGTGCATGTTATTTTTGATGAAACAGATAAATTTGATGCAAGCACACAGGTTGAAGATGACTTCGAAATAGGATTGACAAAAGACTAAGTCTTATTGATGAGACTTTGGAAGACGAAGTCATGGGAACAAAGCCAAGGGAACAACATCCTGTTCCTGTTCCCAATGAGGAAGAAGAGGAACTAAGTGATGATGCACTAGTGAATGAATCCACTATTGTTGAACCTGGTTCCCAAGTACAGGAAATGAAGATGATCAAGGAAACCAAGTTTCCATCCAGGATTTCCAACCAAAGCCTTGGAAAACTCATCGTTCCCATCCTGTGGAACTAATAATCAGTGACATAATAAGGGAACTCAAACGAGATCTCAATTGAAAAACTTTTGTGCTTTTCATGCTTTTCTTTCTATGTTGGAACCTAGGAATCATGAAGAAGCTCTCACTGATGCTGATTGGATCGTAGCAATGCAGGATGAACTTCATCAATTTGAAAGAAACAAAGTTTGGCACCTTGAACCTAAGCCTAAACATAACAAGGTTATTGGTTTAAAGTGGGTGTTTCGAAACAAATTAGATGAGTTCGGAACTATCATAAGAAACAAGGCCAGGTTAGTTGTGAAAGGATACAATCAACAGGAAGGCATTGATTATGAAGAAACTTTTGCTCCAGTTGCAAGATTGGAAGCAATTAGAATCTTCATAGCTTTTGCTGCCTTCATGGGTTTAAATTGTATCAAATGGATGTAAAATGTGCTTTTCTAAATGGTTATCTTAATGAGGAGGTATTTGTAGAACAACCTCCAGGTTTTGAAATAAAGAATTTCCTAATCATGTCTTTAAGCTTGACAAAGCTCTTTATGGGTTAAAGCAAGCTCCAAGAGCATGGTATGAAAGACTTTCTAAGTTCCTTCTTGAAAATGAGTTTAAAAGAGGAAAATTGGATCGAACCTTGTTTTTAAAATCAAAAGGAAAACATTTATTAGTTGTTCAAATATATGTTGATGATATTATATTTGGTGCACTAATGAATCTTTGTGCAAGGACTTTGCTAATCTCATGAGTAAAGAATTTGAAATGAGTATGATGGGTGAGCTCAACTTCTTCTTGGGGTTGCAAATCAAGCAAACAGAAGAAGGAATCTACATCCATCAACAAAAGTACATAAAGGAACTATTGAAAAAGTATGGTTTGGAAGCATCCAAATAATCATACACCTATGGGAATTCAACCAGATTGGATGAAGATTCTATAGGAACAAGTGTGGATCAAACCAATATCGAGGTATGATTGGCTCATTACTATATCTAACTGCAAGTCGTCCTGATATTGCTTTCAGTGTAGGTTATGTGCAAGGTTTCAAGCCAATCCAAAGGAATCTCATCTCACAGCTGTGAAGAGAATCCTAAGATACCTCAAGGGAACAGATGATTTAAGCCTATTCTATTCGAGAGTGATACCTTTGAATTGAAAGGATTTGCGGATGCTGACTATGCAGGAGATCTGGTCAATAGAAGAGTACATCAGGTATGGTTCAGTTCCTTAGTCATAGTTTAGTTTCTTGGAGCACCAAGAAGCAAAACACAGTTGCTTTATCTACAGCAGACTGAATATGTTGCAGCAAGCATGTTGTTCCCAAATGCTATGGATAAAACAACAACTACGTGACTATGGAATCTACTTTGAATGTGTTCCCATCTATTGTGATAATACTAGTGCTATTAGTATTTCTAAAGATCCCGTCATCATTCAAGAGTCAAACACATCCATATTAGGCATCACTTTCTGAAAGATAATGTTGAAAAGGGTCTTATTAAAATGGAATTCTGTGAGACTGAACGTCAAATTGCAGATATTTGACAAACCCTTAAATAGAGATAGGTTTGAGAAATTGAGACTTGAACTTGGCTTAATCAATTGAAATGATTGCTACATTATTCCCCTTTGTGTTAATTCTTTGGCATTATGTCTGGATGTGCATTTTGATGTTTTTATTTGCTTAAATACATCACAATTCTTATATGATTATTTCATATGTATAAGTAAAAATGTCTGAAAACTGCTCACCAATGTCCAATAATATTCCCCTTATTGTTCATAGACAATTCTATGCCTTAAGTGATGACAAAGGATTAAAAGAATTAATGGAGTTCCAAAGTAGCAAAATTTCTTTGTTCCATTCATTGTTCCCAAACGCTGTTCCCAGCGAATTTGATTTAGATTTTTTTCTTTTCAAAATTCGAAAAACCAAAAATATTCTGTTCAGATTTTATTTCCTAAAAATCTGATTTTTCCTTATATCTCTCAAGTTAGTTGAAGATATTTTTTTAGATAGAAGATTTTTTTTAAAAGTGTAATACACGGTTTTATATTTATTTTTCTCCTTAAACAAAAAATTTTTTCCTTCCTTCTCATAAAACCGAAATACTCCACAAAAATGAATCCCAAAAACACTCATCACTCTCTTCCTCCCACAAAGCCGAAAAACCCTCTCCTTCCTCACTAAAATTGAATCACCACCCATGGATATTTCTCCCAATTCTTCATCAGAATTCTAAGGAAAAGGAAGAAAAGAAGAATCGGTTGAAATGGAGGTTGAAGAAGCTCATGCAAAATGAGGGGGAATCAGATGTTCCCGAGAGAGGAACAACTGGTTGTCGAAAAAATTCCAACATCAGGTATGTGCATGGACTTTTTATTGATGTTTCTTGGTGCAAAAGAGTAAATTTCGTCAATTGCTTAATATGATTAAGTTTCAAGGTTGGGAAAATCTTTTTGTGAAATGTTATGGAAATAGTTTGATTCCTAAATTATGGATGAATTTTGTGAAAACTTTTCCATGGATGAAGAAGGAAATTGTTCCACTTGGTAAAGGAACTCAAATTGATTTTAATGCTAAAATTTGGGTAAATGCTTGGTGTTCCCGTGAGAGGAAGATGTTTATTTCAAGAAACAACGTGGTCCTATCCATTTTCGGATATCTCTTTTGATCAATTGATTGTTAAGTATGGTGGTCAAAAGGGAAAAACATTTCTTGATCATAACTTCTTTCTCCCTTATCACAAAATTTTTTTCACATCCTAAGAAAGCTTTATTGCCTCGTCTTTCAAACGTGCTCAAGTTAGCATGTTGGATTTAATTTACATTCATTGTTTAGCTCTCAAACACATAAATTTCCTCTTTAATGATTCAACATTGAGTCATTGCATTGAAAATGGATTTGTTGTTGGATATGGAGCTTAGTAACCGAAATTCTACTTAAGTTTAAAGTGAAAATTTCGGGAACTCAGTCCATGTGTGTCCACGGGAAATATGTTGAATGTGCGTGCCTTGAATAACTTGAATGTTTGTGTTGTGAATGGAGAAGTCATTAAGGGTCGTGCTAACTTTGATGATGATGAGGATGATGATGTGGATGATGAAGTGGAAGAAGAAGAAGAAGAAAAATAAATTGAAGAGAAGAAAAATGAAAACGAAAAGAAAAAAAAGAAAAATCAAAAGAAAAGAAAATGAAAAAGAAAAGAAGAACTAAGAGAAAGGGAAGAAGGTGGTTGATGAGGTGGTGAAACCGGTGTTAAAAGCACTAGAGCTAGTCAAAGGGTTCAAAAATGAAAGTGCTTAATTTTCCTTTCTTGATGCCGGAAAGTTTGAGGAAGATGAAGTAAGGTGATTGATAGGGAAGATTATGAATCTAACCTACCTTCTAGGGAACCGACTCCTGTTCCCATGGAAACCAATCCTCCTTTTCCTCCATCTCCACAAAAATCTGCCTCACCCTCTACCCTAGCACCACAAATGATCCTATCCCTCCCTCTACCTCAAAACCCTCCTGTTCTGTTCCTAAAGCTAAGGAAACAGTGTGTTCCCATTCTAGAGGAACAACCTGCTGTTCCCAAACCTAAGGAACAAACACGCAACCCAATCCTTCTCAAGCTCCCTCGTCTTCTCAAAATCCTACCATTGGTTCTACATATACTCTAGCTCATGCTAGAAGGTTGGATTCTTTGTTTCCTTGGTTATGGGTCATTCGGAAGCAATGATGGAGTTTGCTACGGAAGCTAAGGATTTAAATGGGTTGGTAAAAGGGGTTATGCACAAAGTTGACAAAGCCTTGGAGGACAACAAATATTATGGCTCGGCTTGGTGAACTTTCTTCCTCCATTCAGCAATGAACTTAGTTGTTGAAGTTGGAAGACTTGTGCTCAAGGGAAATGATACATTGGCCGAAAATCATCAAGAAGTGATGGCAAAGCTTCATGATGTGGTGGAAGAAGTAGAACAACCTCCCTCTCCTAAATCATAAACTTTTCTATTTAGTTGTTTTATTTTGTGTGGGAACATGAACTTTGTTTAATATTTGTCTTTTCTATCCTTCTCCTTTAATCATGCTACAATGGAACTTTATTTGCTTAATTCTAAGTTTGATCTTTTTGCATGTGTGCGTCTACATGAATGGCTAATATTCTTGGATTGCGGTTTTTGAGAGTTGAATGCTTTATTTGCTTATACTAACCAACTTATTTCACAAGTTTGGTGGTGTGATGTGTTTAGTGAATAATATTCATCTTTTTGAAATCATGGACTATGTTTTTGAAGATGCCAAAGGGGGAAAGATAAGGCAAATCAGAGAAATTTTTTTTGTCATGAATTATGTTCTCATATTTCGCTTTACAAAATAAAATAAAGAGTCTATAATACTTAATTTAACTTGGTTACATACTTTGTTAAAATTATTTTTATATGACTTATGTGTATTATTTTTAGTATATGCCTTTTGTTGCCATCTTCAAAAAGGGGGAAATTGTTGACCCTTGAGTTTTGAAGATGACCTAACCACAAAAGACATAGTATATTTTATTTATGTTGTTGCAAGGTAATTCATGCTCGAGCTAAGAGAATACTTGATTGAAGATTAAAGCGGAGAATTAATCAAGATCGAAGTAAAGATGTTCGAGAAATGAAGAATCAAGCATGGAATGAAGATTAGAATACATTAGGGTATTTATTAATCTTCTTGTTAAGGTTGAGTAAAGCTTTATTAAGTTCGTGGTGAATTCTCAAAGGAACTTGGTTCTGTTCCCATGAAAGGAACAGACCTGGCACTATAGGAACAAGGTTAGGAACAAGACTTAAAATTAGGGAACAAGACTTTAAAACTAATTTAGGAACTTCTAAGTGACTAATATTGTGCGCCTAAGTAATTGTGCCCAATATAGTTGTTAGAGTTTTTAGGGATATTTGACTAAGATCCATATTTTAGGAAGTTAGTTTAAGTTTGTTAGGAAAAGATTTTAAAAGATTTTCTGATTTTAAATAACTGTTTTCAAATCTTATCTTTTTAAAATTATATTTTATCTTTTATATTTTATTTAAAAGATTTAGTTTTCGAAAATTTATATTTCCGGTTTTTAAATGTTTCGGATTTTTAAATATAAAACTGTTTTTCCGGTTTTATAAAAGATTTTGAAAAGATATTTTTCCTAAAAACTAGCTAAAGATTTTATTTATTTATTTCCTAAACTAGATTCACGCCTAAATACGCTACATTTTATGTAGTTAGTGGATTTAGTGGCTTAGTTAATTATCCTCAAGTATTTAATTAAATTAAATAAGTTAATTATTCCAAGTTTGTAAAACCACGTAATTGTTACTGCTTCTATGAAGTGATATAGTGGATTAGTGGATGCTTACATGACATGGAATAATTAATTTAATTTAATTAATTAATTAAAATCATGGAGACATGTGATAATGGTCTAATTAGTGGAATCATGTCTTGTCTTAATGTCTATAAATAGGCGCCTAATTCATTTGAGAAAATTGTGTCTGACTTAGTTAATTTGTCTTAAGTTATCTAAAGTGTCAGTGCCTTTCCTTAAGAGAATTCATACTTACATTAATCGAGTTTATTACTCATCCATTTTTTATAAAGTGTATTTTTGAGAAAAAGGGTTTGAGTGAACTCTTGTAAGTGTGAGAAAGCTTTGAGTGAAGCAAGAGAAAGAGAAAGAGAAAGGAACTTCGAGTGAAGTTTGAGAGAAAACGTCAGTTGTTGGGAACTGTCGTTGGGAACTTGAGTTGAGTGACTTAAGTTGAGAATCGAGAGAAAAGTAATAGGTTGTAATCAGGATTGTTTTGGCCTATTATAGTGGAAAGTTGTTTAAAATCCCTTGTGGTCGAGGTTGTTTCTTCCTACTAGGCCTAGGAAGTTTTTCCTCGTAAAATCTCTCGTGTTCCCATTGTTTGTTCCCAAGTTTACTTTTAATTCCGCAAAAAGTATAGCTTTTTTTCTCACTATAATTCACCCCCCCCTCTTATAGTGCTCATATTATACAACACATATGTAGGATGAGTTTGTTTATCTTAAACAAAACATGGAGTCCCACATTGAAATATTAGCAATACTAAGAGGGAAACCAAGTTATAAAGCATGGGGATAGTGAGTTTGTTTTTCTTTAACAAACCATGGAGTCCCACATTGAAATCTTAACAATACTAAGAGGGAAATCAAGTTATAAAAGCATATGATGGGTGAGTGAACAAGCTCACCTACTTTGTACTTGACCTATACAATTAGGCCTACCGCCTAATTATTGCTTTAGTATTGATGTGGGCCTACACGGATGGGCTTCGAGCCTAAACGAGCTCACTAGTCGAGCCTAAACGAGCTCACGAGCCAAGCCTAAACGAGCTCACGAGCCGAGCTCGAGCCGCAAATTCTAATCACGAGCTCATGTCGAGCTCAGCTCCCCCAAGCTCGGCGAGCTCACGTGCCGAGCCCATGAAAATTTAAACAAGCTGAAGCCGAGCCCAGTACTATTCGGGCTCGGCTCACTCGATAAGCACCCCTAGTTTGAACCACGGGTTTTGGTTTTGTCCTTTGGTTTTGGATTACTCTATTTTGAGGTCTTTTGGGGTTTCCATAGTTGTTTTGGAACTTCGGTGGGAATGAGGGTATGGGACCTCGTTTCCTCTTTTATATGATTTCGGAAGTTAATTATTATCTTAGAAGGATTATTGCTTGTTTATAGTTTAAATTCTACTCCTTACGGCCTGTTTGGTAGTTGTTAATAAATTGTGGTAATGGGAATGAATTTTAAGTGTAATTTTATTAGGGAAGCACCCTTAAAATCTCCATGGGGAGGCATTTTTTCTCCATAAGCAAGCAATCTCACCCATGAAGTTGTGTTTTTATCTCCAAGGGGAAGCAATTTTCATTACCACTCATTACCACATACAAGGAGGTATTGGATGGGAATGAAAATTCAAGAAGGAAAGTGGACAATTTAGGATAAATTAGCATTACCATGGGAATGGACAATGATATTTTTCACAAATTTACACACAAATTCATTCCGATTACCACCATTTATGACCAACTACCAAACGGGCCGTCAGAGTAGAATCTCCGTTTTAGTGGTATTTATGCTACCACTAGTTGCTTTAGTTCATTTACTTTTGTCTCTTTTCTTCCTTGTATCGGACGGGATGTTACAACATGAGTTTTTAACATTAGTCAATTTCAGCCGGTTAGGGCATCATGAAGATAACTTAATATTAGCATCATGAGCAAAACAAGTTCTACATGGTTGGCCCTGCCGATTCAAAAGGGTTTGTTGTCATAGAAGGAAAAAGGAGAACGCTTGGAATAGATGATGTACACAATGAAGAAGAGTACCATATACAATTTAATGAAGTCCTTGCTTCCTCAGTAGTCATTCCAAATACATTAGGGGAAGAGCTAGACACAATTACATTTGTCGAGACCATAATGAGGGATTTTACGTTGTCAAAGAAAAAATTGATTAATAGGTAAATTATGTAATATTGACTCAACTATTATTGTTTAAAATCTTTAATTATATATTTTGTGCTTTGTTTAAATTATTTTCTACTACTTTATTGATGAATCTAACATGTATTTGGTTTCAGACGTAGTGATGGAAGATGAGATAATGTGTGATGCATCTAAGCTCGAGAATTGATGAAGCTGTTAGGAAGAAAAAAGTGAGAAGGCCAAGAGGTCCTATAAAAGGGATACGTTCCAAACCCGGGGTCCAGAGAGTACTTCAGTGGGGTGATTTAATACGTCCGATTAGGGAGTCTATCTTGTACGACAGTAGAGATGATATTCCAGAAGGCATAAAGAAGACTTTATGGGAAGATGTTAAAGTAAGTAACCTTATTCTCTTAATATAATCGAGATCATATTTATTATACTAATCGTGTATTATTGGTTTATTTTGTATATTGAAGAGAGAGTTTGGAATAGAAAAGGATGCGAGGAAGAGACGAGATGTCCTGACAACTTGTGATAAGCGGTGGAGAGATTTCAAGTCAAGATTGGTGACTAGATGGATCACAAAAATGAGGAAGAGGCCTAACAATGATACGCCACCATACATATTCTATCATTTCATCACGCAAGAGATCTGGGACCAATTTGTGAAAAAATGTAGCTCTAAGGAGTTTAAGGTATCTAATATGTATGTTACTATCATATGAAATTATATAATGACTTGGTTTTCTAATATTGACTAGTTACTAAATCTTATATTAGGCTAAAAGTGAAAAAGCAAGAATGTCTCAGGCTGCTAACAAGCATCCTCATTTTTGCGTCAAAAGTCATATGCGGAGATGATTCCCGTTTGGAAACGCAAAGGGTATACCCCTTCATCCTCTACAACATCATATGTTGACTCCTCTACGTCATCAGTGGTTTCCTCCTTGCCGGATCGAACATTGCCACGGCTTTTTGCGAGATCGAAAAAAGATAAGCATGGAAATTTTTTCTTCCCTAATGAAGAAACACAAAATATAAAAGAGTCCATTGTAAGCATTCTTGAAGTTTTATAATATTTTCTTGTCTAATTACTCGTATTCTACTAATCATACAAATTTTTTTAATTAGATGCAGGATGATTGAAAAAGGAAAGAAAATGAAAGAGAGTTTGTTCAAGGTTGAATAGATGATGCTCTATCACGTGCTTTGCAGAGGAAAGACCGTCTTGGGCGTATGTTAACAGTTGGGCATAGCATTGGGATTATATTTTTTTGGGGAGATCCTGATCAGAGCAGTACTGCTCGCAAGGGTAGGGGCATGGATGATAAGGAGATGCAAACGTTAGAGGCTAGAGTGAGCCAAAGGTTTTTTTGTGATTTTGCACACCCTTCCATCATTGCATTACAGTAACATAACCTAATCACTTTAAGTGGACTCTATAGTGGTACTGGAGGAGAAGGGGTCCCACCACCTAAGTTACAACGAACAAGGCGTCCAAAAAATAAGGCCTAAAGGTAAGTATAACTATATTTTTACATTATGTTTTATTAAAGGGCTGCAATGAATACATTACCAAACATGATTAGCGTTATTTATGCATCAGAAGTGCCTGCTGCAATTATTGGGCAGTCATTGCTAACAGAACCGCTGAAGTTGCTTCAGCCTTACCATTGCTTAAAATGTAACACCAAAAAATTTGCTAGACCAACATGTTTATAGCGCTCCTACATCTGATGAGGTGGCTGATATATGGGTTGGCAATGGTTCTTCAAGCCATACTAGCACCCCTCATATACTTGTCTCTTGTAAGTCAAATCATTCGCATAGGATCATGCATTTTTATGGTTGCTATGATCCATTGCAATATCTACTTCTGTTCCCTTGTGGTGATTGCGGATGGAACCAGGGGCTTAAGAAAAAATCAACTGGGGGTCAGAGACAATGAGCTACTCAGCAAGATCTCGTTGCCTCATGTGCTTTACACGGTGTCATGGAATTTATCACAAAAGAGGCCATGCGTATGCATACTATTGTTTATTTTTCAAATATTTAGCACATGTACATGTTTTAGTTGAGAGGGAAAACGAGTGCCTAAACGTATTTCTTCAACAGGTGCAACAGGAGGAAGGTCCAAAGCAGACAAACATATTTCTTGTGGAGAATATTATGCTTATAAGCTTCAAAATCGGCCTAATAATTGGCCTACTTAGAGCTAGAAGATCCTTGCAGCAATATATAGTTAATACATATGTCAAGGTTGAAAACAGACAACTGGATTTATGTCGCAACAATCAAGACACCTTCATAGTACATTTATACGAAGGCATACTTGATACTCTTGGAAGTGGCGAAAATAGTGCAGCTAATGTTGGGCGTCATGTGATCTTGCCACCCTCTTTCCTTGGAGGACGTCGGGACATGAAAAAAAGATATCTCAATGCTATGTCCTTGGTCCAAGGATATGGCAAACCTGATTTGTTTATCACCATGACGTGTATGTCAACTGGCTGGAAATTAAACAAGAATTAGTTATTGGTGAAGTAGCACAGAACCAACCTGATTTGGTTGTAAGGATCTTCAGGGCCAAATTGCTTGCACTCAAAAAACTAATCATGGAGAAGAATTTATTTGGAGAAGTTGCTGGTACGATTTATGTTGTTGAGTTTCAAAAACGAGGGCTGCAACTTCCACATGCACACATGCTCCTCATTTTAAAACCGAATTTCAAAATTAGGTTCCCTGCAGATTTTGACAAGTCTCCGTGTGCTGAGATACCCCCGACAAGTAACCTTAGCCTTAGGAAGATAATTCTAAAACACATGATGCATGCTCTGTGTGGGAGTCTCAACCCCGAGTGTGCATGCATGAAGCATAAGAAGACTTTGGGACAGTGGAAATACGGATATCCAAAGTGATTTTGTGATGATACAACAAACAATGCGGATGGTTATCCAATGTATATGAGACGGGATACTGGTAATAGTGCTAGAATTCGCACAACATTGGATAACAAATGGGTTATACCATACAACCCGTACCTATCATCATTGATTGATTGTTATTTAAAAGCAGAAGTGTGTTTCACGATCCAAGCGGTGAAGTATCTCAAAAAATATGTGTACAAGGCGTTTAATTTTCGCCAGACAGGCGAAGCACAAATTGTCGATGAGATAAAGCAATGTCAGTCAGGGAGGTATATTTCCCCTTGTGAAGCTAAGCGGAGAATCTTTGGGTTTGATCTTTTTGAAATACATCCCCTTGTCATACTACTTCCAGTCCATTTGCCTAATATGCAAACAATTCAGGGTAGGCCTCATGAATGCCTTGATGTTGTCATCTCTGATGACAAGCGCTACTGCACTGCTCTCACAGAATTTTTTTAGAACCAAACGTGGAATTGTTGATGGTACGGGTTACCAATATGGGGAATTTACAGAGTTGTACAGATAGGATGCATCTGCAAAGGCGTGGTTTAAAAGAAAGAACAAAAGGATTGTTATTGGGAGAATTGCATTTTTGGCCCCTTGTGAAGGTGAAAGGTATTTCTTAAGGTTTTTACTTATTCATGTGCGTGCACCCAAGCCATTGAAAGATTTACTCATTGTTGATGGTTATCGATGTGCAACCTTCCAAGAAGCAGCCCTAAAATTACGGTTCCTAGATTAAGACGATGCAGTTGATACATGCTTAGTTGAGGCATGTCAAGTTCAAATGCCATTTGCCCTCCGACACCTTTTTGCAACTATTTTTCTCTCCTGCCAACCAAGTGACCCTCACGCAATCTGGCTCAAGTACTACCGTGCCCTCTCTGAAGATTTCAGACGAAAGTTTCCAAATTGCGTAGAAAAGGTAAAATGTCTAATAGCTAGGTCTGTTGAACAGTTTGTAGAGGCAATGGGAAAGTCTCTTAAAAGCTTTGGCTTGGAACACATAGTAGAGGTTAAAGACGAAGAATTAAGAAGGGCAAGAGATATTGTGGATGTAATGGATGCATCAATATCGCAAGAATGTATTGAGTGTCGTGGCAACCTGAATAGAGCGCAACAACAAGCCGTCGATGTGATTATAAATCATGTCAAACAAGGCAAACCTGGTGCATTCTTCATAGATGGACTAGGCGGAACAAGAAAAACATTTTTATACAAGGCACTCTATGTTGAGGTCCGTTTCATGAACCTAATTGTGCTTGCCACTGCAACTTCGGGTATTGCTGCATTGAACATACCTTCTAGGAGAACAGCACACTCCAAGTTTAAAATACCCATTGATTCAGATGCTTCATTGGCTTGTGATTTTCCTAAGCGGAGCAGCTTAGCAGCATTGATCCGAGCAACAACATAAATTATTTGGGATTAGGCTTCCATGGCGAACAAACAAAATGTTAACTCTTTGGATATACTTCTCAGAGACTTATGTGATGCAACCATACCCTTTGGGGGGTAAAATTATTGTTTTGGGGGGAGATTTTCGACAAGTGTTGCCTGTTGTTCCCCGCAAATCACAAAGAGAAGCAGTTAATGCTAGCTTGGTGAGCTATATCCTTTAGCCTCTATTCATCAAATTTAAGCTCACTGAAAACATCCGAGCTAAACAAGATCCTGTGTTTGCATCATTTCTGCTCGCGCTGGTTCTAACTACCCGTTCCAATTACAAAGGAAACAATTCCCTATAAATCTTAGCTTTGCAATGACAATCAAGAAATCTCAGGGCCAAATACTTTCTCATGTTGTTGCCTATCTTCCTAAGCAATGTTTTTCACACGACCAGTTATATGTAGCACTGTCTCGTGCTAAGTAATCGGCTAAAGTCAAAGTTATTTCGACACATACTGCACAACATCATTTTGAAAACAGTGACAGGAATGTTGTTTCTTATGATGTTCTAAGAATGGCAGGCATCATATAGCTTAGTACCTATATATGTAAGTGATCTCTTGCAATCTGATCTATTTGGGTCTGAATATGTGCATGCTAACCTCTTAAGTATATTAGTTTTCTTGACATGATAAGATACTTAATCTAAAGAATGGAACTATTCCGTTAGTATGCATTAGATCATGACTGTTTTGCCTAGTTGCATCACATGCTTCATTTTTCCCTTTTCTCAGGGCATGGCTTGGTGGATAGTTAGAGCCTTCAATATTCAAAGCTTAACTAAAACTTTTTAGCAGCGTGAGCAAGCCTCAAAGAGAGTTGTGAAATCATTAGTTGATGGTTATTGGTTTCACTTTTCAAATGCTTTTGTGGTTGAACATGAGGTTACATCTATACCTGTTAACAGATTTTCACCTCCACCTATTATATTGTCAGTCAACCATTAATTTTGAATATTGCTAATGTAATTGAATTGAACAAAACCTAAAATACGAAATCTTACTACTTTGTTACCTATGTTAATGTTTTGTTACTCATTCAATTAGTCTCTAAACGAGTTGCAATAACGATTCTTTTTTATTTAGATAAAAAAGTCTCAGGTAACAAAGTTTTAGAGTTGCTCATTCAGTTATAAAGATCTTGTTATTCTGATATGAACTATGTACATATATCTATGTTTTGTCTTCCACTTCATGAGATATTTATATTAAACACAAGCACGTAGACAATTGTAACAGGCAAAAGATGAGGTCCTGACTAGATAAAAGGAGAATTAGTGTTTGAGGATTACTATTCCAAGCAAGCTTGCGAGACCACGCATCTAAATTGCACAGCAAATTAGATTACGCAAATAAAGAACGCGAGGTATGCTATTGGTAACTTCTGTTAAAGTTAACGTTGAACTAATGCATACAAAAGTTGTAACATAGTCTACAACTCTAAAAGCATATTAAATACCTAGACAATGAAAACAATAGCATTTTTACCTTGTTTATTTAAAACAGATGTGTAAAAAAGGGAAGGGCAAAGATATGACAACAATAAATCTGTTTACAAGAAAAAATAAAAATAAAGTATTATAAAAAAAGAGCACTCAGAATATGTAGGAAGCTTGAGATGACTAATTGAATGAATAGTGGTACACAATAGGCTACCTAAAGATATTTCCTTAAAAAAAATTGTAATACATTATACTAGACTAGGTAGTACTTGTCAAATATGGGGTTTTACCGCTAAGGCATGGCTATCAAAGAAAACAAGCCAGATTACCTCTTCTTACACTTAACCAAGTACAACTTATTTACTATTTGTAAACAGTATAGTTGTTTAGTCTAGATCTGGCCCCTTGTTTGGTAAGGCATCATAACTTAAAAATATAAATTTAGCTTTTCTAACCATTTCACACATTCAAGACCCGTTTCTGAAGGCATAGAATTCCTACTCTCCTAACTTTTAGCAATCTCAGGCACATGCAACTTCCATAACATGTACTAAGAAAAAAAACCTTTAACTTTCTTCTTTGTATATTTTTCCTTGAACTAATTGACATAAATGCCACATTCCTCTGCATATTCTTTTTAAAAGAGTATAATACTAAGTGTTATTCATTTTTGCTTACTTACACTTATGTTTTGCTTAGATTGAACCTAAAAACATGTTGTCATATATGTTATGTCCTTCTGTATATTAATTTGGTAATCTCACTATAAATGTTTGTTTCTTTCTGCATATTCCCTTTTTAAAAGAGCATAATACTAACTGCTATTCTATTTTGCTTGCTTACACTTATTTATTTATTTTGCTTAGATTGAACCTGAAACATGTTGTCATACATGCTATATTCTTCTGTATAATAATTTGGTAATCTCACTATAGATGTTTGCTTCTTTCTGCATATTATGTTTTTAAAAGAGCATAATACTAAGGAAAAACTGTCAAAAATAAGTCAACATATAAGCCATCCGCTAAAAACAAGTCAACCTTTTGATTATCCTTGAATAAGTCAACCTTTAATAACAATTTGTTTTGAATAAGTCTTTGCATATTGTTAACTTATTTAACCGCTTAAATATGATATGTTTTACTCTTCAAAGGGATGAGAGAGAAAACAATAAGAAATTAAAATTATAAAAAAGAAAGAAAAAGTCATATTATTTGTAATTTAACTTGTTTAAAATTGATAAGTACAAAAAATAGACTTATTCCAGAAATAATCAAAAGATGACTTATTTTTAGCGGACGGGAAAAAGGTTGACTTATTATTGACAATTATTCCTAATACTAACTGCTATTCTATTTTGCTTGCTTACACTTATTTATTTATTTTGCTTAGATTGAACCTGAAACATGTGGTCATACATGCTATATTCCTCTGTATATCAATTTGGTAATCTCACTATAGATGTTTGCTTCTTTTTGCATATTCTTTTTTTAAAGAGCATAATAATAATTGCTATTCAATTTTGCTTGCTTACACTTTTTTTCACTTAGATTGAACCTAAAACATACATGCTATATTCTTATGTAAATTAATTTAATAATCTCGCTATAGATGTTTGCTACTTTTTTAAAAGTAGTCCTACAATAAATCTTATTCAAATTGGTTGCCTGACATAATTTATGTACCATATTAATACTTGATATATACTCTATTTGAGTATACTAAGACACCTTATATAATAAATCCAACGCTTAAATGAGATGTTTTTTTTTTCCAAAGATCATTTACATTGATAAAAAAACAGTTGTCAATAATCTTTTGCTGTTGAAAAAAAAAATAGAACTGTTAAGGATTTTGTTACATGAATGGTTCATCAAACTTTTAATTTGTAGAATAATCAACCATTTATACTATGAATGATTGTTAACACAGTGAATCTAGGCTGCACATGATCACTTGACAGCTGATGAAAAGAATCATAAATAAGAAACTAAGTATATATCTCTGGATATTTATATTGTTTCAAGCATTTGGACCACTTCAAACATTCAACATTTCTTCTTTATACCTTCAATAATGTCCATTCGACATCTTCATTCCATAGCTTTAGTTACTAACAAATAATTGTTAAATGGACACAATATGCAGCCTTTGAATATGAAAGTTGAGCACGTCTTCTTGGACGAACGTAATTCTTATAGTAAGGCATACAAGGTAAAAGTGGAAGTCATCGAAAAAGGTTGCCTAAAGATTTCTCATAAAAAGGGATTGTTTACCAAAATCTTCTTGTAGATGATGATAAGGTATGTTGTATTTTTGCGCAAACTCATTAGCTTTACAATTAAATACTTCCCAACTATTATACAGTCTTTAGTTCTTACAGAAAAAAGCAAATCCAATTAGAGTTATTTTTCATAACTATACATCCAAGAGTTATTATGCATCAATACTTCCCACAGATTTAGTGTTTGTGGACAAAAAAAATCTTTTGTGATGCACTAATGACAAATAACATGTTTTAAAACCATCGTAGCTAAAATATTGTACATAAACAGGTTATATTGCTTACTAAATGCCTCATGTATACATATTAAAACACCTACAGATCCTTTAAAAAAAACTAAACCACTGCTCAAGTAGAAGGATATAAGGAAGCTTTTGTTTACAAAGAAGAATACGAAACAGCCAATGCTCTAATTATACCTATGGAAGAACAGTGGAAATCCAACTCCTTAGAGCTTAACTATTAAACGAGTTTCGAAAGACAAACTGTCATCCAACCTGTCGATGGTGAGACAAATCCTCTAATGCCAGACTACTAGAACATTGTTGCAATTCCAAAAGCTGAAAATCCCAATGATAAATTTGGTGAGGGATGTTGAATATTCTTTTAAAACATTTCAATGCCCCCAACAATATACATTTCAATTATTGGCTTTGTGTATCTTTGTATGTTCTGTAATGTACTTGTGTGGTTTTTATACAATGATGATTTGATTAAAATGTTTTATGAATATTCACACACACACACACACACACACACACACACACGCACACATACACACACACACACACACACACAGTCATTAATGTTTAGCACATGCGTCACTCATTTTTATTATATGATGCACACATTCTTTGTTTATAAATATTATGTGACGTAGCGCTTCATTCACCATTGTGTAGATGTCCTTGGCGTAGTTCTCTATGTCAAAGAAGTTGCACATACCATAGTTACATCCAATCCACGTGAAAGCAAGGTCCGAGAAATTATCATAGCTGACCACATGTATACTAAACATCTGATCGTAAGCTATTTTCTTTTGCATCAACACTGAATCAAGGAAAATTGACATTATCTTATGTACAAACAACAATGCAGCACTCAACAACATTTGGTCATTTCTACTTGGAATGATCTTACTAGAGAAGATTGTGACCTTCTCACCACTTGGGCTGAAAAGTTCAAAGTCGTTGGAATAACAGCCCTAAAAGTAACTGCTCACAAAGGTATTTTCCTACCTAAATATACAGTCACACTTAGCCATGCAATCATAGGCTTTCTCCACTGATGTGTTCTTTGTACATAGGCTTCTCACTAGCAACAACCATGTCAACAACCATTGTTCATAAACCTAAAGGGGTCAAGGCAACCGCACTAGTTGAGTGGTGATGTTCCCTTTTAAATTTCCTATGATAGTAAAAACTAACCAGTAAACCCAACACGTAAACGTACTCCATTAATATTTCTTATGTTTTCCAGGACACTTTGTCATAGAGTTGCCTTAGCTGACAAACAAGCAAGAATCCTTGATGTAAGGTTCACATCAAAGAGAAAGTAATCATGCAAATAAGTAATATAAGGCTAAAAACAGTAAGATGTTACACAACATTATCAACTAGTTTTACTAAGCAAAGTTTTCAAACAAAACAACATTGTTAACAAGGTGGTGTTTGTTATTAAATACAACCTCTAAACACACTACAATAAGACCAAATCTGGTTCAGAGTCACAATACCTCAGGCTAACTTTGAAACGGTCCATGCATACCCTGGTTGTTCTAATTGTGGGAAGCGCACAAATGTTCCCATAAGCAATGGGTTCACATGTCCAACATGCTTTGGAAAAGACGTCATATCAGTTCCTAAGTGCGCTTTTCATATACATATCAACTTGTTATTTTATCATATGCACACCCTTTCATATCACTAACATAAAACATTGTACATATAAGGTACCATTTAATTATGAGGTATCTGATGGAACGGGCACCCTTCCATTCACGTTGTTCACAAGTGATTCAGAAAATCTTTTCAAGATGCCAGTTGAAGACATCTTCAAGCTAAAGCTGAAATAGTCCTTCCTAAATAGTGTTATGTTAGGAATTAATGAAAGTCGTTAAGGATAATAAATACAAAAAGCTAAATAGTTGGATTTAGGATTTTCTTTTTAGAACCATTAGTCCCCAAATAAGTGTTATTAAAATAACTTTCTTATAGGAATTAAGATATGGAGATAGAAAGAAATGCTTAAAATAAATATAAGAATATATATAAGTGGAAAAGTAAAACTTGAAATATGAATATCAAATTGTTAGGAACATATGTACAAGTTTTTAAGATGGTATTAAAGCTTAGGAGGGATATTACAATATCAGGATTTTGAATTCTTAATTAAGGAAAAGTAGAATAATGATACATTCGTAAATCACAGTAATTACCTTAATAAGGTGGAATTCTTGAGGGATGATATTTTTAACTTAAAATACTTGATTTTTCTTTAAGAGTCAATTACATACTAATACATAACTGATTTTTTTAAAAAATAAAGAACTACTCTTGTTTTCCTAACAACTAAACGGTTTCTTAAATCTCAAGAAAGATGACTTCTTGTAAATTTTGTTATAAAATATTCCTTTTAAATAAAAGCTCTTCTAGTGGGAATTTCACATGACACCATTGGTTGTTAAAATTTTTTTCTAAAGGAAAATGAGGTCTCCACAAATTTCTTAAGTATTCTTTGCTTTCCGTATATTTTAATATTAAAATTTCGCTATCATTTCCTTCTGTTAAGCGATTAGGGAAAGAAGCTGCTTTAGCAGTGATGAACATTTATGTGAAATGATAAGGAATATGTATATGTATTGGGACATGTCCTGAAAGTCTTGCAAGCAGTTATGATAAGGAAGGGAGACGTCCCTCATCAGTCTAGAGACATGATTAATATCACTCTCTAGTCAAGATTACGTGATTGCAAAGTTAAATCGTACGACTATTTATTTTTATTCCCAACCGTTCAAATATAGGCATAAGTCAAATATGTGGAGTTTTGGAACTAGTTTGGTATTGTGTTTTTGGAATGAAATCCAAGAAATAATTACTTTACGAAAAATCACATTTAGTTACTTCTTAAGATAAGTGGAGCTTGTGTACCAGTCTTGCTGATTGAATATCTTATGAATTGTCTGTTGTGATGGCGGTAGAGTCCCCACATTTGCAGGATTAAGGAGAAAAGGTGGGAGGATCATCTTACTTGTCTAAGCTTAAAGTAGTAGTAATAAGAAGAGTGGAAGCGGGTCACCTAACATACTTTATCTAAATAACTAATTTTGTTTAGTATCAGCTATGTTAATTAATTAAATTGGGAATTTAGTTTAAATCCTCTAGAATAGGATGTAATAATTAGTAACTACTTTTTTTGATATTGATTAGAGTAAGTATGATATCGTGAAGCTACCTCTCTAGTAGTTGGAGGTAGTCTTAGTAACGCTCACACAGTTAGATGCTTAACTCATGCAAAATAAGAGAATTATGGATTCGATTATAAGTAAGTTAAACAACTAAGCGGGCGGGCTGTTACAAAAGCACTCTGTATGTATCTAAAACGTTCTATAAAATTCATCTTTACAAAATAAAAACTTAAAATCTACATGCGTATTTAATTAGATAAACTTACAAGTGCTAGAACTAAAAAATTAACATAGTGTCTAACTCTTGTAATCTAAAATATCCCAGGTCAATCAACAAGCCTTTGCAAATATCCAAGATCACCTAAGCAACTACCATTTCCTCATTCAAGTGGGGTCGAAAACAACCCTCTCCTGCAACAACGTCCTTCAATGGATCCTAAAAAGAGTTGTCCTCGAAGATGAAGTTGAGGAAGATAGTAAAAGTAAACCCAACACTACCGTAGAACCTAAGGACAATGTTGTTGCTCAAAGTCCCTAAGACATTCCTCCAGGCTTTGCTGCCAAGCCTGTTTATGAAGACTACACCTAATATGTTGCAAGGGAATCATAAATAAACATTTTGCTTAAATAGTATTTGATGTACAAGGTACTTGCATGTGTCCATGCTATGGCCTTAGGAAAAGCCTTTGAAAAAACTTGTTTTTGTCTACTATTCAAGACAGGTACCCTATTTAGGTTAGAATATATATAATAATGATGCAAGCCCTTCTACAGGATCATTGAGAACTACATATTTCAGTTTTCCATGTATTAAAGTTTTACCCTATATAAGCTATTGCTACCAATCCTAGAGTGATGCATATTATCTATTACAACTATATGTGTTATGTTAACATAAACATGGTATTAACACAAAGGCCTTACAAGTGCAGCTATTAATTAACACATATTAGTGTCTCTTCTGTCACACTTTTCTTTTAGCACATGATGTTATTATGAAAATATGCTTATGAGATTAAGATCCATTTAGCTATATGATAGTTAAATTTAACTATTGAATTAGATGACAACTAGTTAATATTTGTAGGTCAATCTAAGTTAAGGATTGTTTTAGGAGGATGCACTCAAAGGTGAGCCATATCCAAGTTAATCAAGAGTCAAAATCTTTCAAAACCGACCAACTATAGTTGGACTAATGGTGCATTTTTTTGGGTGAAAAATGTTATACCACATATCATTGTCAATTAATCTCACCTAAAATTTGTTGTTTTCCTTTAGAGGCAAATATTAAATGTAATCGCTCCAACCTAATTACTTGAATCGAACTTATTGAAATTTAACTAAAAAAATTTGAACAGATTAAATTCTATTAGAAATCTACCATCCAATGCATCCCTTTGTTTTATTCCCGATTGCACCTACTTCCTTTCCTCCCCATTTCCATGCCTGCTACCTCAAATGGCTACTTAATTACAAGAAATTATAAGCACCAGATTCACTATAGAACAACCTCAATTTAACTATCTAAGATATAACTAGAGACAATCTTTCCATTTAATTCATATTAAGCAACTGCGTTCCATACAAAAGAACTTAGCACAGGAATGCCAAGTTAAACACTATATACTAATAACTAACATTTTTCAGTGAAGGAATGGAGTAACACGTGTACAAAAGATTTCTATATCATATTCGGTTCATTGCCTACATTAGCTAATTACATTTCCTAAGGGCTAACCACAAAAAAAAAACCAAAGCTCTCATCACAACCAAATCCCCCCGCTACAATAATAACATAAACCACCCAAAATGAAACTCAAAAAAATCATTTCAGATCATCTTGTAGGAGGGGAGGCTTGTCTTTCATTCCTCATAGTCATCAACTGACCTCTCAAATTCATCGTGTGACTCCTCGTGCATCGATCCTAAATACCTTGCATGATTGTGGATGATGTCCCGGCATATCCAAGACTCAAATCGGTTACCCCATTACTGAACCCTCTCCGGAATCTACCACTTCCAATGCCACATCTTCTTTCATCTCTTGCATACCAAAGAAACAATCCCCTTATCCTTCCTAGACAGTTTGGCGAACACATACATACACATAATGTGCTCATTGAAGATCACATCCTTAACAGCATGTGTCATTTCCATAGCAAGCCTTCAACAACAAACCAATAATTAGTAAAATTTCACAAATAAAAAAAAAATTAAAGATGGTTATAACTAGCTGTAAAAGAGCATAAACACATATCAATAACTAAGAGGCTTGGATCTGCCCTTCTTTTCTATTTAAATATTTCATATGAATAAGGGCATAAGCTTGAATCTTTACCATTAAAACCTGTTTGACTTATAATAAAACTGAATCCTAAAGCAAGTACCATTATACATAACTCATAACAATTACCTATTTAGTTCAAAAATTATTACCAAATGAATGTGTGTATGAACTACCTTTCACATAAACAACTTGAATAAATGGGCTATGGAGTTCTAATCAAAGCACTTAATAGGATCATAAAAACATTGCATTATTCAAACAAAATTAACACCAATTGTTAATTTTTAACAAAAAAAAACCCACCCCCTGTTATAACAAACTTTAAGAAATTTAAACACAAACAAGTTATATTCCAGCCAAGATTCATGGCGAGTCAAAAAAAATAACATCATAAAGACATATACAAACCATAATTCAGACAATTTAATGATAATATTGCATAGTTTATATCGTATAAAATTCCAAAACCAAACAAAACCCTAACTTTTTACTGTATTGAAACTTAAAGATTTTGATGCATGAAATGTATAACTAAATTACCTTGAAAATTTGTGTGTTTTTCCACAAAAAAACCGCCCTCCAACTCGCTTCCTTCGACTTTGACGCGGGGGGGGGGGGGTTGCTGACAAGCTTAAAAGATGGAGAATTAGAAGTTTTATACTGTTCAGTTATGGAGGTTCCTTGTAAGAAGCGTTTTCTGGCGCCAACATAATGTCAACAATCAATAAACCAAACGCCGCGTTCTGTTTATTTTGGACTCTAACAATTTATTGGCTTCAATTTGGTCCAGCACATTTAACTCTTTGTACCACTTTCAATGGCGCGCTAAAAAGCCATGGTAAGTATTAGATATTAAAAAAAAGTACTCAGAAATCCCTCTTAATATTTTTTAAAAAAAATTACTATGAGCAATTCCCTATTACTATTAAAAATAAACCATGTTTTTAAACCACATATGACCCTCAATTTTAGGAATAGCTACTATGAGAAATTTCCTCTTAATAATTACATTATAATTATAATTTGCAAGTAATAATTACATTTTTTTTGTTACAAAGACAAAACCAAAATTACATAATCAAGAATTTCATACCTTCAGATTAATACTAGTTGGATTACACCGATCTTGGGGGACCGCATACGTTAGCATGCGAGCCAACAACTAGTATTATAAAATACTACAATGAGGTTGAGGTGATGGAGTAACTTTCCAACTCTTATCTTGAGGTCTAGGAACCAAACCTCATGGGACTCGCTCATTTGAGAAATACCACTAATCCCCCCCCTCAAGCGAGCCCCTTCATTTGTCCATAAAATCTACTACGATACTTAAAACAATATATTTATTTCACTGGACCAAAAAGTTATAAGTGAGATATCTTTAAGATCTTTATTTATAGGATTTTTAACTACAATAATACAAACTTTTACCCGTTTTCTCGCAAAAATACAAACTTTTGATTATTTTTTAATAATACAAATTTTACATCAAAATTCCTCCAGTAGGTCAAGTTGACTTGTAACTTGTGGAATAAGTAAAAAAAAATACAAAATGATCTTTCTTATTTCTCCCTCCTCCCCAACCCTGAAACCACCTGAACCACATCAACTTGTTACCTCCTACAACAAGTTAATAACTGGTATTTGTCCTACTGGAGGAATTTTGATCAAAAATTTGTATTATTAAAAATTAATCAAAAATTTGTATTATTACGAGAGAACGGAAAAGTTTGTATTATTCTTGTTAAAATATCCTTATTTATATAGTGGTCATATTATTGGACAAGGAAATTATCTCTATTATATAAGCCAAGGGGAGAGCTACGGTGTCCCCCTTTGAAAAGACTTTTTAACCCTTCATTCAATAAAAAATATTACCTATTAAGGTTTCGAGATTTTCCTCAATCATAACCCTTCCTAATTTAAAATATGTATATCAATGGAAGTTCAAAGTAGCCAAAATAAACTTTCATAAAAATATGTTTAGCGAAAGAAAAAAGTTTATGTTTGAAGAACAAATTAACATAACTAAAGTAGTTTTCAAATTAATTACAAAAACAAAGACATAAAATTTTAATTTTACCTAAACTTTGAAATGCAATAACAATACCAACATCCATTAACAAGTAATAGAAATACCCAGAAAATAACTTCTTCATCAAGTAATTTTTATATATTGTATTTACACCACATGATATTTAATTAGAACTAATGATGATTGTAAATTACATCATTCAAAATTACATCTAGATGAAATTTATAATAATCGCCAAAATAATACACGCATGCATCGCGTGCAAAGAAGGCTAGTAGAATCTAATGAAAGATAGAAGAAAGTTTCCGATAATGATGTGAGTTACTAGAATATGATTTTGCTCGACACGTTTATTCAATCATAGGCATTGTTATAGAATATATAGTGTACAATATTTGTAAAAGTATCTCTATTATATAAGCCAAGGGGAGAGCTATGATGTCCCCATTTGAAAAGACTTTTTAACCCTTCATTCAATAAAAAAATATTACCTATTAAGGTTTCGAGATTTTTCTCAATCATAACCCTTCCTAATTTAAAATATGTATATCAATGGAAGTTCAAAGTAGCTAAATAAACTTTCATAAAAATATGTTTAGTGAAAGAAAAAATTTATGATTGAAGAACAAATTAACATAATTAAAGCAGTTTTCAAATCAATTACAAAACCAAAGACATAAATTTTAGTTTTACCTAAACTTTGAAATGCAATAATAATCCAACATCCATTAACAAGTAATAAAAATACCCAGAAAATAACTTCTTCATTAAGTAATTTTTATATTTTGTATTTACACCACATGATATTTAATTAGAACTAATGATGATTGTAAATTAAATCATTCAAAATTACATCTAGATGAAATTTATAATAATCGCCAAAAGAATACACGCATGCATCGCGTGCAAAGAAGGCTAGTAGAATCTAATGAAAGATAGAAGAAAGTTTTCGATAATGATGTGAGTTACTAGAATATGATTTTACCCGACACGTTTATTCAATCATAGGCATTGTTATAAAATATATAGTGTGCAAGATTTGTAAAAGTATAACTAGTTATTAGGCCCGGGCTATGCCCCGGGTAAGAAAAATTTTCATTTATTAATATTGTACTTTGATATGATAACACTAAATACAATTTGGTCTAGTGGTTAAAACTTTAGTACATGAACCATGAGGTCATGGGATCAAAACCTATACTATACAATTTCTAATTTTTTTTATTGTACATGGATTACATGAACTAAAACTCCCTAGGGAGAGCGCCACGTGGCACCGTTCCTCGTTTACGCACGCTTTTTAATATATTAGTATAGATTTACATATGATTGGGAGGTCTAGAGTAATACTTGCAAGATCTAATAATGAATTCATTTACTTTTGCACTGCAACTACTCAACAAGGCATCGACGAAATTGGAGCTGACCCATTTTTCGAGTGAGATTGGAAGCCAAATTTATTAGATTATAAGTACATCCACATACAAAAGAAACTTAAGCTATTCTTTCATACAAATTTAATCTAATCAAAATGATAATTTTGACCATCGATCGACCTTTATTATCTAATATGTCATTTGAATAATTATTTTTGAGCATTATTATTCATTATAATTTGCATTGCATGACAAATTACCATTTTGTAGATCATATACACACGACCTTATAGAGAGCATCGTGCACATACTGTAAAACACAACTTTTAAAATAACAAACGCATCCCAAAATTAATGAAATGACACATAATAACATTAAGCCAAATATAATAAACAGTGACAAATTCAAATTGAGAGTGAAGAGAATAAATATTAAGCCAAGTCCAACGAACATATACGTAATTAAATTCAAAAATTGATTTGACATCTATTTTTTTTAGAAATACATTGATTGCACTAAACTTCCATTTTTTTAGCACGTTTATCCAAAACCTTTGTCTTTCTTTCAAACTCTCCAACTTCTCTCTAATTTCTCTTTCTTCAAAATCTCTAACTTCTCTTTATTTTCTTCCTCTTCTAAACTCCCTAAACATATGATTACTTTAAATGAATTTCAGTCAATGGCACTATGAATAGCAACTGGCCTAGACTGAACATACAATCCTAGTAGATTATACATTTGGTACCATATAATCTACATGAACATATGATAACTTCAAATGAACATCAATCAAGGCACTATGAACAACAACTATACAATCCCAGTAGATTATACATTTGCTACCATATAATCTACCTAAATATATGATCACTCCAGATGAACATCGGTCAATGGCATTATGAACAACGACTAACCTAGACTGAACATACAATCTCCGTAATTATACATTTGCTACCATATAATATACCTGAACATATGATCACTCTAATGAACATTAGTACGTCAATGGCACTATGAATAATAGATGACCTAGATCGAACACACGTTTAATCAGGATATAGAGAAAAAATGAAAAATTTATCAATGAGGAAAGAGAAAACTATTAAGAGATGGCACAAATCAAAAGAGAGAAAAGAAGAGTTTCAAAGAATTAAATGCCAGGTTAATAAAGTAGAGGAGAAAGAAAGTTGTCGAAAACTCAATTTTAGTTAAATGACCTATGTTCTAGGTTCTATTCTTTTGTACTTATTTTCAGTTCAGTTCAGCTCAGTTCAACTCATTTCAGTCAGTTCACTTTAGCTAAATATTTTAATTATTACTTTTGTTTTTCATATTAATCAGTTCATTTGAGCTTAATTCAGTTTAGTTTCTTCCAATCTAAAAAAACAAGGTCTTAAAATACCAAATGTTCATCGTACATACGATACTCTATGACTCATACTCATTATAGAGCGGGTAGACTTGGTGTGCGTAACATACACACAATTAGTTGCAAAATATTCAAAATAGTTTTTTTTAGCATCCAACAATTTGAATACAGAGACAACTAGTTTTAGGACCCGTGCATGATGCACGGGAGTATTAATTGCTTGATAGCATAACTAATGATCAATAAAAATAATCAAAATAACGTAACATATTTAACTAATCATATATGAAGGCATCAAATTGTTATTTACATAAATGATTTTTGTAACGCAATCTATATGTTTGAAAACACTTCCTTGTAAACTACGTTTGTTGTACTTGTACGCACTCCGTGTTCTTTGTCAAAAGGAAGTATCTTCAGACCTTTTTTGCTCGTAACTCTGGAAACAGCAACATAAAATTGGCCGTGGCTAAAAACAGGTCTTGGGAGATACAGGCCTACATGAGACAAAGATTTTCCTTGACTTTTATTTATAGTCATAGCAAAACAAACCATTAAAGGAAATTGACGTCTCTGAAATCTGATAGGAAACTTGGTGGAGTCCGACGGCGTCAATGTCATTCTTGGGATAAAAACTTTTGCACCCACATTACTTCCGGAAATAACAGTAGCTTCAATAACACGATTACCTAAATGATTGACGACTAACCTCGTGCCATTACATAATCCAGATGTTTGATCAATATTACGTAGAAGCATAACGGGCGCACCAACCTTTAATCGTATGCTATGATTTGGGAGACCAGAGCATTTAATTGTATTGAGGAATTCAGTGGAGTATATTTCGTGGACTCCAAATATTCCTTCCTCTTTGCTTATAGCATCCGAACTCAAATAGACTTTCTCTTCTCTTGGAATAGTAGATAGAACATTATCATTTACAATCTCCACTATCTCATTTGTTGGGGCCAAAATAGCTCTTTCTTGGAAATATTTAGCTTCCCAAATATGTTCCTGTAGGTCTGGATACGTGCTTTCAACAATTGCTAAAATCGGATCGGCCCCGGGATCTATAAGGATATCTTTTGCAATCTCGACGACGGCTTCACCATCATTAGGACCGCCAGCATTTCCATCTCCAAGCTTAGTATCCACTCTGAGAATTCTCGCAATTCATCAACAGAAGATTTTGAGGAACTTGATTGTAATCTCATATTGCGAGTAAGTGTAAGGACCTTACACGAATCCCATAAGTAAGACGAATTAACGGTGGCGAACACGATATCCTGCCTACTTCCCTTTGGTACAACTGGTAATATCTGCCTGAGATCACCTCCGAATACTACCACTTTACCTCCAAATGGTCGATGCAAGTTATCCCTATCAACAGACCTCATTATGTCCCTCAAACTTCTATCAAGTGCTTCAAAACAATACTTATGCATCATCGGAGCTTCATCCCAAATGATAAGTTTTGTCTTATGAGAAGATCAGCTAACTCCGACCCAGGCGAATTCCGGCGCAAGTAGAATTTTCATTTACATTCAAAGGGATACCAAATCTAGAATGAGCTGTTCTTCCACGTGGAAGGAGGAGAGAAGCAATTCCACTCGAAGCTACTGGCAATACAATTTCGCCCTTCTTTCTTATTGCAGCACATAATGTTTTCCAAACATATGTTTTACCCGTCCCTCCATAGCCGTAAACGAAAAATAGACCTCCTTCTTCACTCGAGACAGCATCCAATACTTCTCGATAAATCATCGACTGCTCATCAGTTAAACCTTTATACAATTTGTCGTGTTCCACGGTCATTTCCTCAATGTCATATGAAAGCTCATCTGCTATAAGCTTGTTTTGTCCTTCAAACATGATTAGTTCATCAGGAAACGCATTTCACTGAATCTACGCAAGCTGCTACCATTACTTTGGAGCATGGTTTCAATCTCAGCCAATGCAAAAGATTCGATTTGATCATCGGTTAAATGCAGGTCTGTGAAACATATAAACAAAACGTAACCTATATTAAGAATGCAAATTGCTAAAAAGTATGGTTTTTGACTAAAAAATATTTTCGTAGTTATTTACCTTTATTTTTTTGAAGACAACGCTGTTTGTAAAGTATGTCATCAGATAATAACTGCCATGTCTTATGCCAAACTTCCTCCGGCTTCGACATGCTACCAGATAATAGTAACATAGAGAACAAATGTCTTAGATAATACCCTGATTCTCTAAAACTTGCTTCTGTTATTGCATCGACATATTCCTTGTCATCATCAAGTAAACCCCTTGCATAGCAAGCTTCCTTGAATGTAGGAACACTACACCATCAACCGTTCTAATGTCTTCGTAGCATGTCGCGCCTTTTACAAAATTTAATAAAGTTCTAAGGTAGAACTTCTCTCCAGATCCAGGTGAGACATGGTAGATTCGTCCTATTGTGACACCTCTAGATCTTGGGTCCACTCTCTCTGTGCCTGTTTCCAAACAAATTTTGTAGGGAACTCCACATAAGTAAGCTCCCTAGCTTCTTCATATTTTTGGTTACATTGCATCCAAGCTAGGAATTTCGTATTGTCAATATGAGGTCTGTCTAGTACGGATTCCACATCCGCATGGTCGTTAAACAAAACGGTTTGTTCTCCCGGTAGATGAAAACTTAATCTTTCAACAGCAGGGGTTCGATAATGTATGTTGAATCCAAAAATCCTCCAAATTGCTTCACACGCCGAAATATATCGGCAATCATAGTACATCTTTATTTCATCTATTTCTTTACCTTCACCTTCTTTCTGTTTATCTTGATAAGCCGCAGCCGTAACCCTATCATATCCCTTGTTTATATATTTGAACAAATATTTAATTGATCTAGATTGATTACACCATTCAACGTTTATGTGTCCTTGATATTTACGAAGCAATTCAGCATTATATGGGACAACATACCGATTATCAAGGTGAACCCCACTCTTCTCAACTGTAGATCCATTATCTCTTCGTCTGTACACTGGATATCCTTCATCATCTACCTTAGTTGCCTCAATAAACTCTTGGGAAAATGCTTACTGCATTGCTTGTCAATCATACACGGAGCATTTGTATTTGCTGAGCCACATGGACCGTGCATCATGTACTCGCTTACTGCTTGATATAGTTCTGGATCTTCAGATTTATCAGGCAACTCAGCACAAATAATCTTATCAATATCTGAAGCAACAGGGTATTTGTCTCCCTGATGCATGAACAACAAAATATGAGCGTGCGGCAAACCACGCTTTTGGAATTCAACTGTATAGACCACTGAAAATAAGCAGACAACAAAATTAGTTTTGATATTCAAGTTAAATAAAAGATATAACGATAGCAATCCAATTAAAAATAACATATAATAAAAAATAATAATATAAATAAGGACGATGTCTAACATACCAGCCCTAACCCTGCCAAATATTTTGCCATCTTTCAGATCTTTCACCAACTGGTCTAGTTTCATCTTAAAAACTCGACATATGATGTCTGGCCTATCCTCTGGCCTTAGGCCTCTTTTTTTTACAAATCTAGTAATCTCAGGCCACTTAGGATTACACGTAAATGTTATGAATAAATCTGGATAACCATACCATCTGCAAATAGCCATCGCATCTTGATAGTTTTCTCTCATATAACTATGTCCTCCTGTGAAGGAAGATGGCAATACTATACGACTTCCAGTCGAAGATCCCTCGGTTTCACCTCTCTCGACAGCACCTCTTAAATTCTTGACATTAGCAGCTCTCAAGCTTTGTTGGTTGTGTCTAAGAAAAGACAACCTTTCAGCTTCAATCATTGTGTAAGCATCAACTATGAATTGTTGTAACAACCTTCGAGATAATAGTATTGTTGCCGCCTCCAGAGCTCGGTCTTGTATTCTGTATGCAAAAAACTCACGCATTGTGAGTTTAAACCTCTTTCCTGTTGAACCGTCTGATGGAGTCTTATCCCTGTGCATAATATCTGTTCTAAATCCATCTTCTCCGTATGGAAATAATAGTGGATATTGCATAGCGAGGTAAGAAGGATGAAGTTCGGAAATTTGTTGTAGCTTTCCACCCTTCGTTTCGATAATTATATCTCTTTTGTCGGCACTATCAATATCTCCTACGATAAGTGCAGCTACTTCTGATGTTGTTGGCAAATTTAAGTTCTGCCATCAGACTCTCTTTTGCCAATAAGTTTTAATTTCAAATTCTCACACGTGTTAGATGCAAACCTATCCCTAGCCATTCTAAAATTATGAGCTAAAGGGTTATTATGATCTAACATATCTTGTAATTCTGCAACTAAGCGATCTTCAAACTTGTCTGGGTTTGATGTACTGGTAAGACATAATGAATAATAAGTTAGGATTTGAAAAGGAATATATAAATTAAACAATTAAAGTTACAATGATACTTAAATCCATTTACTATGTTGTACCTTGCAGCTGTTTTCCTGTTCTTTATTTCATCCTCAGTATCATATATGTACAGCTGAGAAAACTTTGGTCGTGCACCATCAGCAGGCAATAAAGTACCTATTAAGTGATGATTTTGACCACCAATTTTTTAATTATATGGACCTCGACCTTTAGATGTAGGTGCAATAATCCTTCCACCCATTGATGTAAACGAATACATCATATTATATCCTCTTATATTTTCAAGAAAATGGTTGCTTCTATTATGTTTCTTCTTCAATAGATCATAAATAATTTGAGGTGGATGTTTTAGCAGAGGTAGCTGAACCTTCCCTTGCATGCAACACAACGAAAACTTTGGCTTGATGTTTTTGGATTTCTTGTTAGCTCTCTCATTGAACCACATTTCCGCGCCACAAAACTCACATACATGTGTTGGGTCTCCTAAATCTGAGTAGCTCTCTGTGAAAAAACAAAATCAGTAATAAATATGAGATATAAACATAATTAAGAAGACAACACAATAAATCATAATAATAAGTACGACATTTCGCATGATATGCAATAGTTATTACAAATTATATGCCAACCTGTAACGATATCCATATAATTGACGTCGTTGTCACTATCGTCTTCTGTAACACAGTCATCTTGAACGGTAGTATTTGATTGGTCATGAGAACTTGATCAATATTTTCATCTTTATATAACAGTCATAAAAAACAATACATTTTAGATACGATGTTAAAAGTACTTCAAATATTAGATACTTGTATTTAATAAGTAAATAATAAATTAATACCATTTATAATTCTCCGTGTAACTGATTTAAGGATATTTGAACTTCGAACCACATGTCTCTTAGATCTAACATTACTATGAGATTGTGCCAATTCCAACATGTCTCCAGAAATCATAGAGCTGCCTATTAATTATTGCGTTTTAGTTAATATAAAAAAAAATCGATGTAATTATGAATACAATCAATTCATTGAATAGTACAGAATGCATACCTCGAGCTCTTTTTTCTAACATAATCTGCTTTCTATTACTTCTGGCAATATCAGAAGGAGATTGTGTGGCTAAAGTAAATGTCAAATAAATATCTTCATTAGATTTTGCATTTTAATTTTATTTAATCGTTTAATATAAATAATAATAATTACATATCGGAATGTATGTAAAGCGTATACCGTTAATAACAATGCTGGTAGGATTATTGTTAGAAATAACTGTGTTTAGCGGTTCCTCAAAAGACGACTTAGAAGATGATGATTGCAAATCTAGAAAAATAAAATTTGTATATTAATTATCTTAATATCAACATTCAAATTTAATTACCATATAAAGGGAATTTATTATATATTTACCTATACGCCCCAATGGAGTAGTACAAATAATACTTGAATCATTAAATATTGTGCTTATTGACGGTGAATTAACAACGGATCCATCTGAATATAATACGAAAAGATAAAATAAGTTTATATTTAACATACGATAATATTTTTATAATAATAGCCTCCATAGTACACATCTATACCGTTCAATGAACGACAAAAAATTGGAATTAAATACGGATTGCTGCGTCCTAAATTGGCTGAAACTTTTTCACGTCTTTGCGATAATATTAGTTTTCTTTTTTGCCTTGCACATCGTTGTTCAATTTGTTTTGATACAAATTGATTTAGAGATCTTGAGGATACTGCAAACAAACAAAAACAATACAATACAAAAAGTGAATTTATATAATGACAATATAATTGCCAAATGAAAGCCAAAACAAAATATAATTTGTTAATATACTAATTGATTAAATTTAGAATAATAATATTTTATTATGACTATATCATAAGTAATCATAGTATCACAAATAAATTAATATTGAGAGGGTTAAAGATAAAATGTTTACATATAAATTCTTTTTAAAATCCATGTTTTTTTACATTAAAATAGACTGCTTTCATTAAATTAACCTATATATTATTTGTTTTATTTTAAAAACATAGAATAACATTAGTAACATACCGTTTGACTATGTACAAAATATCAAATTATAAGCTAACATGTAGTGATTATACTTAGTCAAGACAACATTTATAAGCAACCTTTCTTATTATATTTATGATGATTCACATGCATTGCATATTAACTTCATTTCATTACAACAATATTTCCATTACTTCATTTCTCTATCTCTCTAACTTCTCTCTATACTTCTTTACAAATATCTTCATCTACTCAAAAAATTTCCAAAAAACTTACTTCATTTCTCACGATTTTGTTCTACAAATTTTCTATTCTCAAACTCAAATACACAAAATCAACACCAAAAAACTTTCTTCATTTCTCACGATTTTTGCTTCGAAATGTCTCGGTAGAAATAATATGGAAATTCTACATATTTCCATTTTTTCAAAGTTTTAATTCGGGAATTTCTCAAATGTTGATTAGTTATGGGCGAATTACTTGCAAAATATAGTTGCATGTCATCATCTCAACATATTCAATATGGAAATTAAAGATTTTTGGTAAGTTTTATTTTTCTTTTTTTTTCGTTTTTAGTTTATATGGTATATGCTATGTGGATATGTTGTTTTGTATTTTTTTTTTATTTTGCTTATAAAAATATGAATAAATACAATCTTTATTATTCGAAATTTTATTTGCATGTAAAGTTTATGATGAATAATGGGTGAATTTAAGTTAAAAAGTTTAATAGTAAGTGACAAAATAATTTTGTTTATATTTTTTTTCTTCCGATAATAGTATATATGATAAATCTAAAATTTTAATTTTTCTTTAATTATAATAATTCATATTACTGGTTATTAATAAAAACATGAAAACACAAAAAAAAATCAGATTTTTTTGGTTCAAAATGTCTCGGTAGAAAATAATATGAAATTCTTCATATTTCCATTTTTTCAAAGTTTTAATTGGGGAATTTCTCAAATGTTGATTAGTTATGGGCGAAATACTTGCAAAATATAGTTGCATGTCATCATCTCAACATATTCAAGATGGAAATTAAAGTTTTTTGGTAAGTTTTAATATTCTTTTTTTTTCGTTTTTGTTAATATGTATATGTTATGTGGATATGTAGTTTTATATTTTTTTTGCTTTTGCTTATAAAATATGAATGAACACAATAATGAATATTCGAAATTTGATTTGCATGTAAAAATTATCATGAATAATCGGTGAATATAAGTAAAAAAGTGTAATATTAAGTGACAAAATTATTTCGTTTATAATTTTTGTCTTCCGATGATAGTATACATGATAAATCTATAATTTAATTTTTTTTAATTATAATAATTCATATTACTGCTTATTAATAAAAATATGATTGAGTAGTTAGATTGCATGTTAATGTTTATTGAAAATTAAGGTAAGAAACAATTATATTTGTTAATTTAAACATGTTTTTTTCCGTTTATGTGTACCAAATAATTTTTTCATTATGATTACATAATTTTTTCGTTATAATTATTAATATGATTGGTTATTATTACAAATGTGATTGAGTATTTAGATTGCATGTTAATATTTCTTTAAAATTAAAATGTTATCTTCAACATAATGAAAATAATAAATAAAGTCCTAATATTTTTTAAACTTATAACCGTAGAATGTTGTATTTAGTGATATCATATCAAATGTTGTCTCTTTTGTTTTCAAAAAACTAATACACAAACAAATATGACATCTATTATTACTATAACATATTTTATGTCATATATAATTACATATAGAGTAGTACAAAAAAATAACTACATTCATGAGCTTTTAACTATTTTAACATTATAATGGGAATATTATGGAATAGAAATACCATTAGATATGTCGCATAAAGGAGTTCTTTGAGTAATACAACTTATGTGACTTCTTTGAGAATGCAAATCTAGTTGTTGTTCTTGACTAACATTATCTGCAAAACATCAAAAAAATGTTATATTTCACATAACCAAAAATATTAAATAATATATTAGAAGGAAATATGTATAGACAAATACAATGAACAATACATACCATGTAACATGTTATGATTCTTGTTACGCTTTTTATGTAATATATATTTCCTGTTTTCCCTTGCTAATTTGTACTTCTCCCTTTGCGTATTGCCAATTCCATATATAATTGGTGAATATGAATTGTCATTTGATTGCACTTGTGTTTCAAAACTTGTCACAACTATGTATTTTAAAATTATCAAATATGTCACAACTATAAACATTAGAAAAATGATGAAATTTAAGTTATAAATAATGATAAATATCTTACCATTTGAAATATCGCTTAAATGAGAGCGTTGACTTGTAAAATCCTCTGTTACTGTAACAGCCCGCTCTTCCGAGCTGCTAATGAAACACACTCGACAACCATAAACTAGATTTAACTCTTGAATAAATTACTTTGCAGCGGAAAAATATCCTTAAATACACCAATAATTGAACTAAAATTCCCAAATATTATACAACGAAATATCAATAACTATTCTCAAACCAACTATCTAAAATACAAGCTTAATCCTTAAGCCACTATGACACCTTGATCTTGCTCCACTTCGAATTCCGAACTCTGAATATCAAACCTGCAAATTAAGGGGAGAAATACAAAACAAACAAAATTCCAAAATGAGTGGAAAACTCGTAACCTTTACTTCAGCCCGTTATAAACATTTTATTTCTCAAATCATTTTCATTTCGTTACAACGCTGGCATAGCTCACTCTCTTAAACAATCAGTGGCAAGTACAGGCTTTGGACAAAGGACAAATGCTGCCTCCAAGGTTCGTTATGGAGCCCAGCAATACTACCCCAAGGTTCACAGTCCATGGAGCGTAGCCGACCGTATCAGGTCAAAAAGTAACCATCCTCCACCCATACCTTGCCCACTTTCTATTTTCAGTTCATAAACTAAGCCAGCAAAATAGTTTTCGTATTCATATTCAATCAATGACATTTCATCATCACATTCATATCTATGGGCTATGGCCATAGTACGAAGTTATTTACGAAAACATAACAAAGAGATTCACACACATGGGCATAAGTAATACATTTTACTGAACATAAAAGTTACCTCATACGCGATCCAGATGTGAACAATACAACCTCATTCATTAATCTTCATCTCCAAATGAGACTTAAACTCCATAATCGTTCTCCAACAATTCACCTTATAACAATAACGATAATTAAAAACTATCCTTAAACTAATCTAAACTACAAAGTGAATCCATAACCAATTCTCAATTTCAAAATTACCTCCACTTATCATTCTAATTTCCTTTATCCTCAATCAAGCTAAGAACTACAACTCTTAACTTAATCAAACTAAACAAACTTAACTCTACTAATAACATCCCTAAACAAGCAAGCAACTAATTTTAATACTATGAAAATAAGACAACTTAATTATATCATTATCCATTAAGAAATTGAAACCTTAGTGTGGTTGTTTCTTCCATCACAACACACACCACAACCCACTAAAAGAGTAGCAACGACAACACTAACAACAACAACAGACAACAATAATAGCAACAACAAACAATAGCAACATCCACCCCACAACAACCTCTACAGCGCAGCATCAACAACAAAGATCACCATCACCAACAATAATATAACACCAACACCGACATCAATACCACGCATCAACACCACAGCAATAACAACAGCAACTTAGGCTAAACAAGACTAGAAATCAGAATTTAAAGAGGTTGAATATACCTCTGCTCACAAGAGCAGCGACGCGAAGAACAAAGAGGGGTAGTTTCGAAGCTTCAGTGCACTGTGGCGAAGTCGGCGAGCAGCAGTAGGGGCGGTGAGGCGGCGAAAGTCAGGCGGAGCTACAGCGGCGACCGGGTGGCGCATCGCAAGTCCGGTGATTGCAGCAACCATGTGCAACAGCACCGACGAAAACCAGCGAGAACAGAGGAGGAGAGAGAAGACGAGACATCAACGGTGCCGACAAGGAGGAAACTCCGGCGAAGGGAAGACGCGAAACCAGGCAGACACCGACGAGCAGCAGCCCAAGTCCGACGGTCGTTCGTCGGTGGAGCTCGAGCAGGACGAGAGAGAAAAATATTGGGGTTTGGGGTTTTGAGATTCTAGATGAAACGGGGAAAGAGGGAAGTGATTGGGGTGCCTTTTTGGGTTTCATTAAACCGACAAGGAGGGGGGTTTTATTCGGGTTTCAAATAAACTGGCGGATAATTATGAAAATGGGAATCGACTGAAGTTGGAAACTTTCGACAAATATCACTCAAATAATTTTAAACAACCAAAATACAAACACATAATATAAATAACTTCATAAAATTAAACAAATAAGTATATTACAAATACAACAAAAATAAATGTCCACTCCAACTCAAATGTAATAAAAATTTTCGGAACATAATTAGCTTAATGAATATAATCATCTTTTAAATAAACGCTCTTAAAAACAGGGCTATTACAGTAACTCTTGGCGACAAAGTATGGGATTGGATTTCGAGTAAGTCTGCTAATCAAAAATAGAATTTAGTAGAAGCAATACTTGTATAATTAATAAAGGAACATATTGCCATGGAATAAAATACATATACATTAGACAGTGTTTGATATTCTTGAAAGTTTAAAACTTCATCAATTGTAATTAATAGTCTTAAATATAATATTGTATTGAAATAATAATATTTTATTTGTTTTGTTGTTTTCATGTGGATATGCATTCGAATAACATTCGTATAATCAGCCAACTTACAACACATCGCACAAATATGAAGAATTTAGGTGAGAATCCTAATACTTATATATTATACTATTTATATATTATTTTTCTTTGCTTTAAAAGATGATTAATAAACCGTTTATAATTTAGTTTTTATAAGAAATATTTGATATTCCATCAATATCGTGAAATGTTATATGTAATAATTAGTTATTGTAATTTGTTTAAAGTTTAATTGTAATCTAATAATTAGTTATATTGTATTTATTGGGAAGAAGATGGAATATCATATATTCATATATAAAACCTAACTATAAACGGTTTGATGAATACATACCTATATGATATGCATGTCGTTTCGAACCCCTTCCCTTCTTAACATGACGATATTGATTTGATGCACTTGGATCATCATTTTCATTATTCATTTCGAATTGGTGAATGAATTGAAATGCTAAAAATAAATAATCATAGTATATCTTAATGTATTATTTGAATGAAAATTATAAACTATGAAAATTGATATACATACAAAATATATATTATGTAATAGGAATACATATCTACGTATAGTTGGCAAATATTTCAATCCTGATTTTAGCCTTAATTTTAGTTATCAAATATTACCTAGCTACGATTAGGTTAAATTATCATGTAATATATATGGAAGGTTTATGCAACCCTTTAATTTTTTTTTGTCAACCTTAGAATCATAACAGATATTATAAGATAACATTACCTTAAATTAGACATACTTCCTGTTAATACACACCATTTAAAATTTTAACCTTTATTAAATATACAATACTACTACTAACGTATTTATATATTAACGTTGAAATAATTGAATTTAGTCCTCAATATATTATATTAGTCGACTTTAATAATTATTTTATGATTAGTTCAAAGTTATATTGAAATAAGGCGTGAGAGTAAACTATGAAAAAACGTTTATAATAACAAACATATTTCCGGTATAATAAATTTTTGAGACACAAATTTTTAATGCATTAAATCATTATATTATAAGTACGAAAAATATAATTATACTTAATACATAAATGATAAAAAGAACATAAGTTCTCGATTACACTTGCAAGAATCACATAATATTCTATGATCACCTGAAACTTCATAGTAACATTCATGATCTTCAAAAAGATTTCTATCCAGCTTACATGTTTGTTCTCTATCACATCAATAAAATCCTGATTCAAGAGACATCTTATTTTTTATCCATACTCCCGAAAAATTAGAACGGATTTTCTTCCTACATTCTACAATCTCCTTCAAATCCATTTTCATCAACGTACTTGGTATCATTTTGAAACCAACTTCCTTGTAACTCGCTTCTTGACTACAAAGATATATAAGTCCCAACAAATAAGTTGCAACTAAATATCCTTCATTTGATGCTTTCTCGAAAAATGAAATACCATCTTCTATCCTCAAATCAGTAAAAAAGTATGCCTATAAAGAAACATATAGATATATGAATAAACCAATATAAAATATACTTGAAAAAATTTCAAATAACATACACTTTATAATGTGAATGTAAATACCTATAAATTTATAAATATTATGAATAACTTCTTGTAGAAAAAATTACCATTCCAACTCGAACAATAGCCTCAACGTTGTTGCACTCTAAACATCGTGTAAATATGAAATCCATCTTATCTATGTAATCCCAAGATAATCTTAGCAAGCTTTCTATTGATAACTTTTGTAGAACTTTGTTATCTTCACAAATAACATTGAGTGTCTTGCAACTATATCAAAAAAATGATTATCTTAACACATTATTTATAAATGATATTATAGAAACGTATGAATAATTAGTTGTTCATGTTCATACCTTAATTTGCACCTAAATAAATCTCTGATAGAATTAGCTCCAACACGTGAAATAATATCAACAACGATTTCTGTGGGAAGGCGTTCCATTATACATATATTATCAAACTTCATACTAAGAATTAGTTTATACTGTTTGGCTTAATAAAATTATAAATCATATAAGTTGTATAAATAATTTATTTTTAAGTACAACACATTTAGCAATCGAGAAGACATTATATATATGTTTCTTTTTACGAAATCTTATCAAACGTATACTACACAATATTTTATGCAATAAATAAATTGTCATAAGATTTGATTTTGTGAATCTTGATATTTTCCTATATAAAATATATCATAACATATGTGAAATTTTAAAAATGTGCAATTATACTTATGTTAACTAAATATATGACTTATTCGAAATCAATTTGAAAAAGGCAATTTGTAATTGACAGATATTTTTTTACATTTACCTACTTGTTTTAGAAAAAGAAAAAAAAATCGGATACTAATCAAATCAAATATTAAACTATTTAGAATTTTTTTAACTAATAAATTTAATTGAAAGTTACGTTATTATTGATGAGAGAATATGGATACAATGCGTAAACAATATAATAAAAAACTTTATTAAAAAATCTATATCTACATATTATTATGACATAAACGATAGGAAGAATAAAAGTTCACGATTACATTTGCAAGCGTTACATAGTATTATAGGTTCATATGAAACTATATAAAAGGAATTAGCACCTTCCCAAAGGTTCCTTTTCACCTCACATTTTATATTGTTATAGCATACAAATAAATCTGATTGAATAGTGATTTTATTTTCTATCCATATTGTAGAAAAATGATAGCGAATTTTCTTCCTACATTCGACAATCCCTTCCAATCCCATCTTAATTAGTGTATCTGGTATCATTAAAAAACCAACTTCCTTAGAATTTACATCTTCACTGCATAGATTTATTAGGCCCAATAAATAGGTTGCAACTAAATAGCCTTCATTTGATGCTTTTTTAAAACTTGCAATACCCTCTTTAATCTTCATTTGAGTAAAATATTGTACCTAGAAGAATTAGTAAAATATTAATTATCAACATAATATAGACAATAATTTAACTGATGTTTATAATTAATTTATCAAAAAACAGTTACCATTCCAACTCGTAGAATAGCCTCAAAATTGTTACACTCCAAACATCGTGCAAACAAATCATCAATCTTATCAATGTAATCCCACGATAAGTCTAGCAAGCTTTCAATAGATAGTTTTTGTAGAACTTTTTCATCGTCACAAATATCATTAAGTGTCTTGCAACTACATTTAGAAATAAATAATAATTATTATATAGATGTTATATATATGTAATTTACAAAAATCTCAATCAATTGCTAAACATATAACGTACCTTATCTTGCACCTAAATAAATCAGCAATAGAAATAGCTCCAAGACGTGAAATTATATCTATAATAACTTCTTGGGGAAGACATTTTAGTATACATTTTTTTACTAACTTACGTTTCATAATAATAATGAGTTTTTTGTTTTAACTAAAGTGATTTGGTAATTTTGAATCTATTAAATTGTGTAATGAACTTATGTATATATAACACGAAATATATTGGTCACGATTTTGGTTTATAGATTTTCGGAATAATGAATATTCGAAAAAATATATACTTTCCTAAAAATATTTGATAATAATATATGATAATAATATATGATCTAATAGAATATAAGTATATGTACTTATAGTTAATTCCTTAACGAATAAAGTTAAACGTATATTTTTTTAACCAAAATTAAACTTATTCTAATAACTCTTATAAGGAAAGTATTATCTTTATATAATTTACAATGAAATTCGGATAACCAATAATATTTTTGGTAGTTAAATGTTGCTTTATAGTATAGATTGATTCATATTTTCCCCTTATTTCATTTAGTACAAATCAATAAAACATATATCACATAATCGTTTATTTAAATAATCTTATTCAATTAATAGTAATCATATCCTATAATTCTATATGAAACCTATCAAACTTGTACAAATTATATATCAAAATTATTATTTAAATTATATATCTAAAGTGATTATGTTTTCGCATACATAATAAGTAATCAATATATGAACCTAGCAATTATTGAAAAAAAAATATATGAATATAGCATCCAAGTAAACCACAATATGAAATATCATAAATTGTTTTAAAAACAACCACAATAATATAGGTCTTTATGAACGGAGCAATTATTGAAAAAAAGTTTGAAATAAATAATCCAAAAATCCAGGATTTTATTCTTTAACTACTACGAAATAGTCTCAATAACTACTCTTCAATGGCCTTAAGCTTCTTTGTAGTAGATTCTTGCATTTCAAGTGGAGACTTGTCATTATCATTCTCTCCATTTTTTTCCAACTTGATAAATCGTTTTTGTGGTATTATTTGAGAAGCCGATGATTCACCTTCAGAATTTATAGATTCCTATAAGTTCGAAATTAATATGTTAGTAAAAGTTGCACATTATAAAATGAGACGTTTATTGAGTAATTATAGAAGGATATGTAAAAAAAGAAAATAACAAACATTATTTAAATATTATAATTAAAAACTATATTCATAAAAAAATTCGTATTTGAATTTCAACATACCTTCTCTTCTCCACCATCTTTGACACTTTCCGCCTCATTTTGCTTCTTCATATATAAGTCATGCTATGAAAAAGAAAATACGTAAACAACAAAAATTAATATAAGAATATACCTTATTAAATATTCATTCAATTTAATTATTCTAATAATTGGATTCATGTTGTAATTACCTCAATCTTTATGTAAAGTCCCATCCACTTGTCAATCACACTTTGCTCATTAGTTGTGCTTACAACGGTGTAGGTAGAATTCTCATCTATGGCGTTGTTATCTGGAACCTTAACTTTAAACAAAAATCTTTTACCAAGCAAAAACTTGAAATCCTCGGGAAATGTTGTTTCTTCAGCATCCTTAAGATAAATAATGTAATAGTATAGATAAGTAAATTTAATAATTAATTGAATTAAATACAATTTTAAAAAGCTGTTAATGAATTAAAGTAATTCATAATAACCTTGTCTTGCAAGTCTAGTATCTCTTTGGCCGTCTTACCAACCAACTTGCATACTTCTTTATCAAACATTAAGAACGAAGCATCGGCAGTCTTGTCTGATACGATGAACTTGATCTTGAACCTATTATATTAAATATATAACAATGAGTGTTGTAAAATTTTATATTATTATTTTTCGTTTATTACAAAACTAATACAAATTATTTATTTAATTATGTAAGTACATACTACCTTGGGACGGTTGATTTGACAACATGATTGTCCTTCCTACATCGAGTTACATCTCCTTCTCTAACCAATCTACTATTACATCTTTTGCAAGCATCATAGTACCAACTATATTGAATATCAATATCTTCAATAGTTGCCAAGCTAACACATATTCCAGCCTATAATAAACAAATATAAGGATACATTTTTTATCAGCTTCATAATATTGTAGTAAATAAACTTATAAAAGATATAGACAAAGTTAACATTCAATAACCTTATTCATCTCAAGTAGATCAGATATATCCTTGATTGATTCCTCCTTTAGAAAGTCATTTGTGTCATTAGATAATTGTGTCAATTGTCCACTCTTTTGTTCACCACTTGAAGGAAAGCTACATAATTATTATAATATATATTAACATAGCAATATAAATATAACATTTAAAAACATGAATATTAAAAAAAATATATATATGAAATCGAAACCCAACCTATTCTTGAAGTTACTAATTTCAGGAATATCGTCATTAATGAACAATCTTGAAGCATAGCGGGAAGTGCAAACACGTATCTCTCCTAAAAAAATAAATATATTTCCAAACGTAACATAATATTATATCTTTTAAAACATATTAATATATAGAGAAATGCAAAATAAAATAAATAGATAAAATTTAAACAAACCATGAAAGCTAGCTATTTTCCCGAACTGCATGATGACAATAATAACACCATCACATCCTTCGGTTTTGAGAAATTGAGTCATCTCGTCAGCATGGGTAGTCCAAAGCACACAATTCAAGCTTGTATTACTAAATATAATCCATACAAATAACAATATATATTAATACATATATGTACAACGTATTATTTAAAATATTAAAATTTAAATAGCAATTAAATTGTTTACCATATAACTTACCATGTATCAACCAACTCAATAGTCATCATTCGGGATTTAGTAGTTTCCGTTATTCCACTGTACCCCGTCAGTTGTCCAATGATATCTATTAAATCATATATAAAGCTTTATATAAATCAAACTCTACAATGAATATATTAATTTATTATAGACCATAATAAACTGAATCACTTATAAATAAACAATAATATGTTAATTAGTAATTTTACAATTTTTGTTTATATAAATATTACCAATATAATACGTGTCCGATAATATTCAACAATACCCCTTGCTTCTTGAGAAGCAAGTTCAATTTGTGTTGCGAAAATATGTAATTTGCCTCATATAACTCATTGTTTCCATCCCTTCATACTCTTCTAATTTACGTAATTTATAAACTGCATTAGAAAGTTTTTGATCAATTGTCGACCAATACTCTAAGAATTGGAAAGTAGCCTCCATAACTTCTACTATATGCTTAGCTATTTTAGGATCCCATTAGTATGATGTGGTTAAATTGGAAAAGTTTGATAATAATAGGTGAAATGGTAATTTTTAGGAAATGTATAAGTAACAAAAATTTCAAACTTACCTTATTTATAGTGGGTTGGCCGAAATTCATGGCTTATGGCAATTTAATACATGTTGGTGGAAGTAGATATGAATTGATAAGGATTGACCAAGTGTGGTCAAAATTGAAAATGACATTATTGCATGAACTACACATTATGTATATTTGCATTGAATAAGTTGGAAGGAAAAGTTATTACTAAGGAACAAATAAATAATTTTTTTCGGATGTTCATATATATATATATATATTTTTTAAAAGCCTCATAAAAAACGAATTTGTTGAGTGACATATAATAAATGTTTGTTATAAGTTGGTATGACATTTATAAGCATTGACCAATTGGAGTCAAATTTTATAATGACAACTAATATAAATGTAGTAAAACATAAATAGAAACATAAACCTAACTTCTTATTCCATTGAAATTTAGATGAGCAATATTACGTAATTAAAGATAATACAACGTAAAAAACAAAATTCAACTACACTTTAATTTGATAAATAATCCAACAATATGCTTCTTGTAGTTGGTATTACACCACCATCGTTCATGTTGATTTCTTC